>NC_134487.1:210057172-210152172 GCF_040206685.1 Ascaphus truei | reverse complement strand
GAGTCAAAGGGAATACAGCACAGAATGCATTAACTGGCCACTGGGCTTATAGTTAACCCCACACACGGTTCCTAGCTTATAACCCTATGGGGACAGTATAAGGGGAACAGAGTTACAAAAAATACATGGTTTTACCTTACTGGACCCAAGAACTAACCCTCTTGGCCCATTACCCACGATCTCTACTTGCAACCGTCCAGGCTTCATCTTTATTAAATGAAGGCCAGCTACCTCCAACTGTCACAGACAGTTTTGTGCATTGTATATGCAGCCATAAGCACCAATACGAAGATTTGCACATGAAGCATCTTATTTTTGGCCCTCCAAACAGCTTTCATTTTGGACTTGGCAAAAGACAACCAATAACAGATAGTTCACAAACATTATTCTAAGTTGCGATAATTCATATACTGATTATTTTAAAGCAGTTGTCACAGTTAAGTCCAAAGTGAACTGGTGTCAATAATAAATGTAATATTGTTGCCTTAAAAAGTTAAAATGATGGAAAGAGAGTATGACAGACGTTTGTCAAAGTAGATTTTGTTTTATTTAAAAGCTACAGCTAGCTCTTAAATCTTGTATTTGTTGTCTAAGAAAGGACAGTTGATAGATAGTAAATGAGAAGCAAACCACCATTGTCAGCCTACATAACCTCTGATAAGCAGGGTTGTAGACAGCTTTCCCTGGGCCCAGAACTAGAGTTTCCACTGCCTCTCTTCCCTCCCCCTCCCATCCCTCTAGTGACAGCAGCTTTGGAAGACCATGACACCTTTTCCATCACACCCCCAATAAAAATTTTTTAAAATAAAAACACACACAAAGCCTGACTTCCAGTGCTTGGGGATGTGGCCTACATGGGAGGTCAGGCAGCAGAGGAGAGGCCCACTGCAGGGGGCAGGCAACAGATAACACTGGCCAGGCCTAACTTCCAGCACCAACCAGAAACGGTTGTTTCAGCTCTCCGCCAATATGATCTAGCCTCATATAGAACATTAACCCCTGTTGTGCAGGGATGCAACATACCAGTTCTTACTCCGTCTCAATTATGGGGGGTTCAAAATCCAATATTTAAAGCAGCAACACAGATTAAATCCTCTTTTTTTTTGATAAATCAGTTCTGTAGTATTGAAGTGTGACTTGTTTTAATAATAATTAAAAAAAATTGTGCCATTTTTAAATGAGTTTTAAAGCATCCTATGATTTCTATAGCAGGTTTTAGTAAACCTCCCAAGCTGTGCAAGATCTTTGCAACACTTTCCCGTTTGTGATCATTTGTTGGAGAAGAGAGTACAAGGGAGCAAGCAAATTTAGAGAACTGGAGGCAGGATCGTGAAAAAATAAAATCTAATTTATGAAGGCATGGTGCAAAAAAGAGAATACAGGAGTGCCTCTAAGGTCCAGCAAATACCTCTAGAGGTGCTCCTGTATTTTGCGTTCTTTGGCACCATGCCTTAATAAAATTTTATCTCTACTCCACTATTACGTTATACCAGCTGGACGTACGCCAGGATTTTCAGATCTGCAGTAGCAAGCATCATGGCTCTGCGAGTACATTACTTTTTGCTGGTCACCGAGCCGACTACCCATTCAGGGGTTTATGGACATCTAAACACTGTGATATTGGCTTGAATCTAGAGCAGCGGGTTTGTTTTTACGTACCTGCTCCGCTGGTTAAACCGCAGGGCTGCAGTGTTTGGTTTCTTTCCAGCAGGCTCACATCTCTGATTCAGTCTCAGTGATTGCAAGAGCACAGGAATACAAGACTAATGTGCAGAGTGATCTATCAATTGTCTTTATAAATTGACATGTCTCTTCCCCGCCTTTGAAACACAATACTAACATAGATTTTGTTAGCACCACTCAGGAGATTCAGTTCTCTAAACTCTACGTGTGATAATTTGTTGCAAATGTTCTCAGCAGATTGAGCTACAAACTGTAACGATAGATGTTACCTTAGTAATATAAGGATGCATCATAGCTGCTGAATAAGGCTGCGCTTATAGTGCCGGCTATAGATGACATCACCTGTCACGAAAGTTATAATTGAGTTTTGGAGACCGTCTCTGGCTACAAGGGGGGCAAGGGGGAAGGCAGAGGCGCCGAGACAAGAGCATGGGGTAAGGCTGAAACGGCGAGGAGTTGTAATTTCTGTTTGTATGCTGAATTTACTTTTACTTTAAATTACGGGAGAATTTACTATTTTAAAGTTAAAATAGTGTTTCACTTGACAGAAACACAATCACACACAGGACCACCAACAGAAATCATGGGGCCCAGGACAAATTAAAGGAGCAGGGCCCCCCCTCTACTCCCCCACCCCTCAAACCCATTGCGCACCTACCACGAAAAAATATTTTTTAGCGCACAACTTTTACTTAACTGTTTTCTTCTTATTGTAATACGGAAAAAAACATGACAATGCAATCTATTTTTATATTTTCAACAAAAGACAGGTGACTGACTGCCTGGGTGGGTGAGTGGGTGACTGTCCTTGACCGGGTGGGTGCTGCTTCCTTGCCCACCAGACACTTCCCCCCTGCCCCCCATATCCCCGCAGCTGCTGCCCGGGTCAGGAGGTAGGCAGGCTGGGCACCCTGCTTTCCCTGCGCGCAGGGACCTCGGCCCTGCGCAACGCCGCCGCCGCCTTTTTTTTCTCCTTTAAATAAAATGGGCGAGGCCGCGGAGGGGGGGCCCCTGACTCACGGGGCCTGGGACGCAAACCCCGGCAGACCCCGCCCCCCCCCCCCCCAACACACACATCTCCCCTCGCCCTGCACAACACACACATACACACATACACACACACAATCTGATTTGTTTATAGCCAGTCACATGGTGAGACCGTCGCTGTAAAAATCAAATTCTACTGACCAGAGATTTAGCTCGCTCTGTCGCGCCTACTCTAAGCGCATGCAACAGATTGAATGCATTTGTTTTGGTGCGATGTCGCTGTCACTATAAGCGCAGCCTGACACTGAAGGATTGATTGAAACTGAAAGGTGGAACTTGCTAGGCACAAAATCAGGATTTTGTAAAGAATTTGGTTTGTGCATTAAACAAGTAATTGCTTTTGCTACATCTCCATTTTGTTGGACAGAGCAAAACTTTGCATTAAAACTAACATTAACAATAACATGCTTTACCGCTCGCAAGTTTAGACCAACAGACGCTTCATCTGTATTGGTGGTTTGTCTCCATTGTTATGCAGGTTATTCTGACCAGAAGATAACGTGTTGCAGTGCAGGCTTTTTATAATAAAAAGGCCACTTTTGCCTTGAAAAGGTGATAGGTAAGTTTAATACATGAAGTATTCCATCAAGAGAAGGTTGCCCTTGAGACTTGCTGCCCCCTTCTAATTATAAATCCGATTTTCTGTATTTTTAAAATTTGAGCACATTTACCTCCCAACCCCGTACTACATTTAAATTATGTAGTCTCACCTTATGATTCGGGCAGAATGATAGATTGATCTCTTGGATGAGGATCCAACTTTTGGAAGGAAACATGATACAGGTCTTAGGACTGCTTTGTCCTGCTGAAAAACGAGAGTCCACTCTCTGCCCGAGAGAGCATGCAATTCTTCCACTCTTCTTGCAGATGTAGTTGCTACCAAACAATACTGTCTTCTACATTAATAATCTTAATGTTCTTTGCTACAAAGGTTCTAACAGGTAAAGCTCTGTAAGTGTCCAACACTAGTGAAAGATCCCACGTTGGTACTACAAATTTCAATTGAGGTCTCAGGTGCCTGAACAACTGTAGAAATCTTAGCATTGATGCTATATCTTTTCTCAATAAAGCGGAGCCTGTAGAAATGTCACCAGGGTGATCGAGGAAGGATTGAAACAGTCAATGCTCATATTCCTACCTCAATCCTGAAAACCGAGCCAGACAATAGATGAGGTTTACTATTTTCCATCCTAAGTGTTTATATTGCTCTCAGAACAGCCCTCTTACTTTAACACTTACCATTCAACCTCCATGCCGCCAATGCCAATTTCTTTGGTTCTGGGTGTTGTACCGTTCTTTGTTTCAGAGGTTTGAGACAGTGAGAAATGCTAAGGAAGATCTAGTACTATACTCACCAGATGGGGAAACCAGATCATCCTTGGCCAGGAAGGTAACATTACTACTACCCAACTCTTTCTTAGGATCTTTGCTCTAAAAGGAGGCATCAGTAGAAAAATACATGTTAGATCAAAGTTCCAACTGAATTTAAAGCATCTACCTGGCTGGTGAAATGGAGTACTTTGAGCAGAAATGTTCCCGCTTGTTTTGATGTGCTGCCATCAGATCTATTTGGGGTTGTCCCCTACCAGAGTATGAGCTGTTGAAATAGTTGCAAGTCCAGTTCCCATTCTCCTGGATGGATGATGGTTCAGCTTAGACCATCGGGTGCCGTATTGTGGGATCTGGAATTGTGCAAAAATAAATACACGACCAGGCCTTCGGCCCCAGAAAGCAAAAGCATCGCTACTTCTAGAGCTAAAAGTTTTGCACTTCTGGATTTCCTCAGCATATTTTACCGTTTGTGCAGTTGTATCCTTATATTTGTCTTGAACGAAAAGGTGTTCTATTTTGTTTTAAAAACATGTAACTAGTAGAATGAGAGGTTGTTGTAGGATTTTGGCAAATTCCATGTGCCAATGAAATCCCATCTGTGCTCCCCAACCAGCCTTGCTGGCATCTGGAGTGACAGTTAATCAGTTCCTTCTTGGATAGAAATTGTGTTCTCAATTTTCTGCCAATTCACAAACCATTTTAAATCTTGCTTTGTTGAAAGATACATACTCCTTGGTGAAATGATCTAGGTTCCATTGGTCCAGCAAATTCCTCTGGGAGTTGGCTTGTGTGGTCTGGCCCACTAATGCTTAGCATTGAAGCGAATTTCCCCAGGAAGGTCATGCAGTCTTTAGGCCGAGACCTGACTGACTATACCTGCTTGGCAGCTTGTATTGTCAATGGCGTAATTCTGCTGTGGATTACAGATACTTCCTTGTTCTATTTAGAATAGGACTCCCAGGAACGTTGGGGACTGAGATGGAATTAAGCAGCTATGGGAGTTTATGATCCACATGTGCCACTCCAGGAAGACAATAACGTTCTGGATATGCAAACAAAAGAAAAATTCGTGCGCCTGGTGATCTGTTCCTGAAACCACTCACCGTAAAATGGATTGTTAAATAAATCCAAGTGTAATTAAAAAAAAAAAAAGGGGGGGGAATTTTTTTTTTTTTTTTTAAATATAAATTGAATGGAAACGAAAATCCACCTTGATGATGTGAGTAGTTAAATCCTATGAATACATATACTTTTATACCATTAATAGGTTATGTGACATGAACCATTAGGAGTGAGAGGGGTTAATTGTGGTTATAGCACAAAAAATGGCAGACGGAACCAAAATGATCCAAACACATAAGCAGCTTCCAATGCAAGGTACCCAAACCTTGCTGAATAAGGACTATAAAGAAAACAACCAGGGAAGCGCTATATTAGTTGGGATCAGGCTCAGCAGCCAATTTTATGTATAAACCACATATAAAACAATAGCATAAAATAGCATGAATGAATACACAAAAATATAATATATAAAATGAGTAACACAAGTCTCTGCCAGTTGGAGATTTTCCAGGTGATGTAAGTGCAAATTAATGCCACTGTCTGATGTGACAGACTCGGGCAAGAGTGACCTTTGAGAGGTATGTATCCAGAGTGGTAGCTGGGATGGAAAGCGCTACCAACTGTGCAGGTAATGAAGTGTGTAGAAATGGGAAGGTGCCGTAGACATCAAATATGGAAAAAGCTCACCCAGACTTCAAACTCTTTGCGCTGGTGGCTCCTTTTGTTTCCTCCTTCACAGCCTCGCTGCAGAAACTCCGCTGCACAGCTCTCCTGGGCTTGCACACCAGGGATGGAACTACTCACAGGGCGCCGGGTTTCCGGGTATGACGTCACGGCCAGACGTGACGCACCAACCCTTCCCGGCTGTGCCTGGAGCTGCCGCAGCACACAGGGGCTGAGAGCCGAATTTCACACACCTCACACAGCTTCAAAGTTCCACAGCCTCCGCAGTACACTCTCCAAGGGACTCCACGTTAGACCACCAGGACTGGGGCAATGAGACAGGGATGCACAAGAGCTGCAACCCCTCTAGACTCCTCCTCCTACGCGTTTCAGCACGTGACGTGCTTTCATCAGGGAACTTTCTGGATATGCTGCATCAGAATCTTTGCTGAGATTTTATAAACCGCTCATCTAGATAAGGATAGATCAAAACTCCTTTTTTCTGAATTCGGCAACTACAGTAACAAACGTGAAGATTCTAGGGGAGCTCACCAGGCCGAATGGGTTGCGGTATATTGTTAATGCCTTCTGTTTACTACAAATCTCATATATTTTTAGTGCTATTACGCACTTCGTATGTGCGGGAATGCATCCTTTTAATCCATTAAAAATAACCAATCCTCTGGCTTGACTTCTTGAATTACATTGTTCAAGGCTTTTGCTATTCAGAAGAAATTGGATTTCAGGATCTCCAAAACTGATTCTGCAGAGGCTCTTGTATGAATTTCAGTTGTCCTTAATGTGTTGTGCCCATACAGTAGCGACTTCAGGTACTCTTCCTCCAACTGCATTTAATGCAAACTTGCTTCTCCCGAAAAATCCTCCTCAGTGGGACCACACACCAAAAAAAAAAAAAAAAACCTCCTCTCCCCCATACTGCCGCTATTATGAGGTCTAATTCTGTCCCAAAGAGGGACTCATCTTTGTAGGCAATAGCACAAAGCTGTTCTTACAAGACAAACAGCACTCTTCTTGCTGCCACTGACAGGGCCATGCATCTTGATGACACGTGCACTACAGTTCAGCAATGCTTCTGTTATATAGGTCAGTCACCCTCTTGATTTCAGATCATTCTGGTGGGAAGCAGTGTCAAGAGAAACTCCATTCTAAGACCTGCGACATTCTTATGGCTTTGAAAAATGAGACTATTACTACTTACTATAGACTTGCCAGTGAGACCAACTGCCAGAAAGGATTTCTTCAAGACACTAAATCTGATGTGTCACGAAACACCACTGCATCTCCACTGGTAAAGCAGTTTCCTGCAATATGGGTGATTGTAGGGTTCACCTTCAAGGAATTTTCGGAACTTTTGATGTTTTTGTGAAAAAAATAATAATAATACTGTCCCTGCAGGGAAAGGCTTATATACCAGGTCCTTACAGAGGGAGGAATTAATCCCAATTGGAACACACTGCAATGTAGGGATCAGGAAAATACATTTTACGTCTTAGAAGTAATTTAAACCAATTACTTTGAAGTCTCCCATTGTACTAGCACATTTTATAAAGGTGAAAAAAGGATGACCATTGTTCGAAATGTAATTAAGCATTTTAAATAGTTAAATAAATTGCCGGGTTCATCCAGACAATGACCTGTTGCCGTATTGAAGAATCTGCAGGCACTCAGATATTCAAATATTGAAACATTAAAAAAAAAAAAAAAAAAAAAGAGAGAGAGACCGACGTTTCAGCCACACAGTCTTCATCATGGTCCCAACTGGGGCCAAAACGTTAGGTCTTTGGATGTGAAATACATTTTGCAATAATTTTAATCTATACTCCATTTGACGCGCGTGGCCATGGCGACGAGTCGCCAAAGAGCTGGCTGACAGATGCCTCACGCCTCCCCTGGCATGTCATTTAAATGCCTTGGGGAAGGGCGCTGGGCCTCTGTAACCCGCACCCCCTTAGAAAATCTTGCGCATCCCTGCTCTATATCACTCTCCACTGAGAGAAATTAATGCAAGTAGGAATATATTAGTGACCCATCATAATGACCATGAGCTCAAAAACAAACCTATATTCTTAAATATGGTTTAATACTCTTCTCCATTTCTGTACATCACAACACCAAGTTATCACTGCTTGGGAACGCTCATTTGAGGCTAAATAGTATGCAAAGTCTAAGAATTTTACCCCATTTTATGTATATACACATGTATATATGATGTGCCATTGAAGAGAACACCTTGATTAAAGAAATACAAAAATTTGGCATCATTTCCAAACTTAAATAAGTAAAAATAAAAGCTACCAAAAAGTTGAATATTCTATATGTATCATGTGAAACAAGCAGTATAGTTTCCAAGATAAATGCAAATTTACATCCAGTTTCATTAGTCAGTTGTCATAATCACGAGACCCATTTACAATGGCAAAATCCAATCCTTCTGCTCTTAGGGAGATTACTCTCCAAAAGGCAGGCCTTGTAAGAATATTCATTTGAGAGAGTCTTGGGCATTACTTTCAAAATACACAGCAGTATAGTCTTTAAATAGAGGCAAAAAATACAATTTCACACAGACCAAAAAAAAAAAAAAAAAGAGACAGAGGGAGGGGGGGGGAGAAAAAAAAAATTGGACCCAGTAATTCCAGAAAGTGGTTCAAATTAAGAGACAACTTTCCTCAATTCATGTGAAAGGTAGTATTGGAAAAGTTCAGACTTTTGAAAACATATTGCAGAGCCGTTTCTAAATAAATGTAAAAAATATGATGCATCTTTGGAAAGGAGACAACATTGCAATAAAAAGAACAAATGGGCAATGTGCCAAAATGATTAGCTGAAGAGAAAGCTTCCACAATGCCAAGAGCTACAGGGAATTTATTGAGACCTTTAACTCTGTCAAGTATATTAGGTGAAAGTAACTCATCCCCATCAATTAAAAATTACAGATCATATGCTTTGGGAAAAACAAACAGGTATGAGTCAGAAAACAACGTAACAATTTTTAGGTCGACAGGTTAGAAAGGTTAAGTTGCGTATGCCATTTTGGCACTATTAATAGATATTGCAAATGGGGCGGTGGGGGAAACAAAATTTCAGCACAAAATGTTACCCAGATATTTGTTTTTAATGCATTTAGGGTAAGCCAGTACATTGACTCATGGAATAAAAAAGGACAAAGGCCACAGCACCCAAAGACCCCGCTCATGTTGATGAAAATTAGATTTTGGTTAGAAGAAAGAACAGTCTTTTACTGTTTTTGTAGCATGGACATAATCATAAAAAAAAAAAAAAATTAAAAAAAATATGTATTTATCTTTTTAAATGACTGCAAATACTTTGTAAAGCCCCTTTCCAATATTCTATTTCTACAAATGTAATTTCTTGAGCAAATTAAACAGAATGCCATGTAAATGGGTCACTGAAAAATGCAATATTTGTTTCAACCAGAGGGGGGGGGGGGTCGGGGGGGAGGAAATCATGGTGTATTAACTTGCATAAAGGTTTACAGTAGTTAAAGTATTTTGCCTGTTTATGAAGATTAAAAAAAAAAAAATTCTTAAAATACAAGAGCAACCAATTTCATCGAGAAGAAGTAGAAGTAAAAGCTGTGATTCTGTGAAACCAGTCCAAAGTGGCATTTGGGAACTTTGCGGTTGCATCGTACACCATGACAAAACAATATGTTTCAATTTTCATATCCAATGCTTATAGACCAAGTTCTGTAAATGTTCCAATTCTAAGGCAGGGATCTGTTCGTTTTCCACCATGAAACGGTTTCTTGGGTTGGATGCTGGAGGGCGAGGCACATTTTTGCCAGACCCATGTTAACTACCTAGTAGTCATCAAGGTCAAAAAATTCATCATCTCCTCCACTGTAATCCATTCCTTGGAAATCTACTCTGTACCGCAAGATACCTGTCAAAAGGGAAAAATACGTTTTTTTATTCCATGAAATCTTGATTGAAAAGGTCAAAAGATGCTGCTGTTCAAATACAATTCGTAACACCACAAACTTTTACCAAGTGTCATTACCATTTCTGTGGGAGAATTCTACAATTTAAAGTGTAACAATCTATTATTATTAATAAAAAAAAAATATTGGTTAGAGTAGGTTTCAACCACACATTACAACTAGTTATATAATGTGTGGATAAATCCATTATAAACACATTGCAAAGCCAGTATAAACAGCCGCACACTGAAGAGACCTAAAAAGTCAAAACAGCTGTCCGAGTAGGTTTTACTGGCACTTTAAGACAGGCTGTGTAATACGGCAGGCATATACACAAGTGTCCATGTTAAAATTGACAATTAAAAGTAAAAGGTGAACCTGGTCATTTGCATGTCATTTCCCAGTATCCCTAGCTGCAGTGGAAGCACAATGCTGAGATAATGGTGAAACGAAGGGTTGCTAACCTGTCTGACACGTGAATCTGCTCACAAGCTATGTTTATTTAGAGTACCTAAATTAGCAATGCAACATGTGGTTCACTCAGCCAAAAATCAACCAATAAAAAATAGAATTGTATTTTGTTCCCATTTCTAAAAAAAAAAAAAAAAAAGTTTTTAAATAGGTTTGTATTTACCTCCAATTCCACCAAATCCTTTCACAAATTGTGATCCTTCCTGTGACTTATCTGTAACAATCTCCAACGTTGCTCCAAATTTCTTGTAGTTATTAGCAAACCATTCTAGTAGCGGCATGCTCTCTATCAATTCATGCTCCTGTCCAGTCTGCAAGTGAAATCCCAAATTACAAGTTATACAATAGACCAAACTGTTTTTCTGTTATAGTTCTAGCACTTGTTAATCAACGAGTTTCCCCGAGAACGTAATTAACGCTATAGTCCCAGTAGGATTTATAACATTTAAATGGAGAACAAAAGCAAGCTAGAACAGAAAATCTATTACATGTCAGAAATCTGCTCGCAAAGAAACAGAGAAACTATAAAACATTAGTACTGCATTCTAGCATTAAGATACATGCCTCTTTGTCCGTGAAGTGGGATTTATCCTTTTCTTGCTCGGGTGTTAAATAAAGAATCTTATCCTCTGAGTGAAAGAAAAACATGTCAGACCATATGGGAAAAACAGTTCAGTTTAACCACTAGATTTAAAATGAAAATAAACCACTAGCTATGGAGATGCACGTCAAGTGGCAAGGAAACACTGCAGACATTATCTTATCTGTTTCCACATATGAAGGTGTTCACTATTTGCAAGAATGCGGCCAAATCTATTTAACATTTTATTTAGCTACATTGGGAATTGATAACCATTATATATATATAAAAAAAAAAGTGGACCTATACTTATCGATTTATGATAATATTGCTTCTAGTCCTGCCATGCCAGTACAAAAACAATGGGGGAATTAAGCCTCGCCCAGTTGGAGGTAGGACAAAAAACATTAAACTAATAAGCTTAATCAGTACTTACAAGGCTCCCTGCGCTCCGCAGGGCACGTTTCTACAGAAAGAATACAGCACAACAGACAAACATTTCTCCGAGGAGGGAACCTTGTACTTGCATGGAGTGATTAGAAGAAATTGAATTATCGTACAGGTTTTAAATATAATCCCACTTAACTCTACATCCCTTCTATGCCAGTGCAAAATGGGGATGTAAAAAACCCCCTTCTCAGGGGTGGGCATCAAGATGTGCAAGTCAAAAACAAAAACAAAATAAAATTTAAAAAAAGCAGTCAACCACATCTGCTTCTGCACAAATAAAGCCGGCCTCAGTGTGCACCGGTCTGGTTTTGTACTGGCTTAGTAGGGACGTAGGGAGAAAGTAGGTTTATTTAAAGCATTTAAATTTGTAAAATCTATGTAGTCCATAAAGTACCTTCAGATCCACTGCATCGTAAGACATATCTCATGATATCCAGATTCTCATACACTATCAGGATTTCCACAGCACCCATTTCCAAGGCCTTCAGCGTATCTTCAACCCCAAAACAATATTTCCCAGTGTCCTGGCTGATCTCATCAAAGTATCTCCCTGCAAAGTCACACAAAAAAAAACCCTCACCATATTGTTACATGCTTGGGAGACAGCTCTTAAGACATTTAGACCACTGAAGACCAACACGGAAAGCATTTTTCTTTTCTTTCATATTAGTACTTTAGAACAAAGTTGATTTGGCTGGCCTTGTGAGACTGCATTTTTATTTCCAATCAAGGTCAATCGGTTGATTTTGAAGCCATACCTATTAGTTTCTTCTCTTGAATAAATTTCACATTAGAAAGGACCTCCGTTGACAACTCAATCGCTTGATTAAAACCATTTTCGCCACCATACGATATATCCACTAGCTTCAAAACTTTGGATTGCAATCTCTTAAACAGAAACAAAAGAAAAGATTAACCTTTGTGCTCAGGAAAGTTGTAATTTGTTAAGTGTTGATTTATTTGTTTAATTATTTTACTGCTTAGTAGAGATAGATGGATGGATATAAAACAGCAATTGTTAAAATCAAATGATTTCTTGTTAAACCTTCAAACATACCAGCAATGGCAAGAGATGTTTACGCACGCGCACACACACACACACACAAATATTATGAACATTGGCTCTGATGCCACTAACAGTAGATTATAATCCTTTTTATTCCAACCCCCTAATTTTCTGACTATCTTAATTTTTATTTATGAGGGCCAAAACCATGTAGTAATGTTTATTGTCACTTGCCCCAGCCCATTAAAGGAGCATATGCTCCCACCAAAATAATGTTTTCATTCCAGGTGGGAAGCATTGGGTCTCCAGAGCTAATCGGTTATCAGCTCCGGGGACACCCTGTTCCTAGAGATACGTACCTCCAATGCTCAGATAATGTGGGCCAAAAGGAAGCTCCAAGAAACGTCACAGCTTCCCACTGGCCCACGTGACGAGGGCTTTAAATCTGTTATTTCAATAGACTAGCCGGAGCCACTAAGGAGGCAAGTACCTCTGGGAGCAGTGGGTCCCCAGAGATAAAATGAATGCAGTTCAGCTCTGAAGACCCTGCTTCAAGCCTATAACTAAAAAAAAATACAAATAAATAAGTGAGCAGGGAAGAGGAAAATCAAAAACCCTACATGAATCTGCAACTTTAAGCACGAAGAAACAGAAGCTTATTAGTTGCAGCTGTTTATTCTAAGCTAGATTTAAACAGGAAGTTATTTTACATAGTACCAGTACTACTTTTAGGTCAACTGTATATAACCAAACAAGGTAATATTCATCTAATTTATTGAGAAATCATAACATGTATAAAAGAGGAGGTAGCACACAAGCCAAAAATCACTTCTAAAACATTTAAAAGCAGGGGGGAGGGGGGGAAGAGAGATGACAATGACTTGAAAACAGTCCTATTTTTTTTTTATACATATTTAGGGGCTCAAATGTTTTGTGTGTTGACGTCCGCCTCACATTATAACTGCACTAATGCAAAGAATGACCATAGCATAAAGACTAAACAGAGCTCACCTGATCAAACATGTCTGATTGACTGAGCTCAGTTTTGAAGTCCGCTGACCCAGCCAACACAAGACCAGCTACATTCACCTTATCACCAGAGACGAAGAGCTGCACCGCTGTCTCAGCTACTTTCCTGACATAGTTGTGCCGTTTTTCCATTCTCAGACGGGCAAAACGTAAGGCAGACTGCCCTCCTCTACCTTTATAGGAAGAAAAAATAAAAAAATAAATACAAGGTGTGGGTAATTCATAGACCGCATATATAAAATACAAGAAACTGAATCGATTGAGACCTCTGCAGTGGCAAAAGCTTTTGCACAGGACAACCTTGCGTGACCGATATGTTGGTACAGCAAAAGTCATCACAAGTTACAAAGTATCTTGATTAAAGCCAAGGGCATGTAAACAGAACCACAGTCTTTCATTTTCCTTTTATTAATAAATGTATTTCAGTATTGTATAATGTTTTTGTTTTGTTAATCCATTGTTTACTGCATTTTTCCCCACTATGCCTTTTTAATGCAGTAAGCTCCCTTGGGTTGCAACAACTATTTCGGAAGCTACGCTTGGGCAAAAGGAAATACCCAAGAATAGCTTTATGTGGAAGACTAGCTTTATTGTGCCAAAAAGACCACTGTATAGAAGCTGTACAAGTGTGACAGAGTGATGGTGCAGAAACAGGCGCTAAAACAATACTAGTGATCACTACTATTAAAGTGAAATATTAAACAATAAATTATTGGTGACTTTTAGTGACTCAAACAGTGCAAAATAAGGTGATTATTAAAAAGGTTGCAGCTCCCTGCTCGGACCCTCTGGAAGGGACTGTCTACACTGGTCCCAGATGGTCGTTATGTATTCTTGCAACACAGGGGGAGCATATAGGAAAAAAGCAACGACAAGAGAACAATCTAAGTACAGACAATTCAGTCCAAAATGAATTAGTGTGATGAATAACTTGGCTCTTATGTGCAGCCTACTCACAAGATAGTAGTAGTGTATGGGCAACAACAGGTAACTTGGATCTGTGAAATCTTCTGTATACAGGCAAAGTTGCACTCCCACTCAGAAGTCAAATCGGTTATGGCATGAAAGGATAAAGAAAAATCTCCATGGTGCAGATCAATGGTACAAAATAGATGCTTTATAATGATGCTAAAAATTGCACACTTACAATATTAAAATAATAAAACAGCATGTACGTGTGCAATTTTTAGCATCATTATAAAGCATCTATTTTGTACCATTGATCTGCACCATGGAGATTTTTCTTTATCCTTTCATGCCATAACCGATTTGACTTCTGAGTGGGAGTGCAACTTTGCCTGTATACAGAAGATTTCACAGATCCAAGTTACCTGTTGCTGCCCATACACTACTACTATCTTGTGAGTAGGCTGCACATGCACATAAGAGCCAAGTTATTCATCACACTAATTCATATTGAACTGAATTGTCTGCACTTAGATTGTTCTCTTGTCGTTGCTTTTCTCCTATATGCTCCCCCTGGGTTGCGAGAATACATAGAAGCTGTACAAGCAAATGTTATTCCGTCAACAGTTTTGACAGACCATACATTAAACCAGCTTTGCACAAACTAGAGGGGCACAAGACTTTGGGGGGATGGGGGGGGGGCTGAATTTACAGCGCAGGGCCTCTAATTTACTTGCACATCTTCAGTCCACGTGGTGGAATTTGATGCCCGTTGCCATGGAGACACGGTGGGTCACGTGGCGTGACCCCGTGGCATCATGTGGTGCTGCAGGGGGCGCACCGCTGGAGATCAGGCAGGGTGGGGCGCAGCGCAGGAAGTTTGCGCACCCCTGCGTTAAACCCTTCGTTGCCAGAGTGAATAACACCACACAGAGTAATTAATGCACTGCTGGCCCTTCAAGCAGCAAAGGTGTCCACATGCCCAGGCAGACATTCTGAAAACACTTAGGGCTCAATTAAACAAAATGCTGCAAGGCAGCAGTGCTATTCTGTGACGTCACCCAGCGCTGCCGCCGAGCGGTTCGCCCTCATTGGCCAGCCAAGAACAAATCTGCAGATCGCTCCAGGAGACAGCCACCCTGTGGCACGCATACCGCAGAAGGTGTGTGCTACCATTGTTTTTCAGGCGTGCGTTTTCCTGTACAATCACAGCCTTACCATGCTTCTTTGGGAGATCCACAGTGAATTTGTGTAACACTTCTCTTGTATTTCCTTGAAGAGTGCCAAAAAGTGCTCCGCTACCATCTATTACAATGAATCCAAACTTGCTATCGTCAGAAAGGAGAGCCGTGAGAGCCTGGAAATGGAAAGAGTTATTTAATTACTTTACCCAAAACGGATTGCCATACAGGTTATAAAATGAAACTTTGATGTACAGCAGTCACAATGTATCAAGTGTTCCTCTGAGCAAAACTTGTACTATACAATATTTAAAATACAATCTACTGTACAGTGTATTGAAAGTATTGCAGGTTTTTTTATTTGTACATCTGATGCCACTTTTTTGTTTACACCCGTATCAGAGCAGAATAACTTTGATAGCCTCCTAACATGGAACAAATTAATAGAAAATGCTAGCTCTACCTGTAGGGTGCTCACCCGGGATATTTAAGCTTCCTAGAAAACTTAGTTACTACACACACAAAAAAAAAAAAAAGTTTGCGGAAATGGGTAAGATAAATATTTTTTTTAGATAGGGGCACTCCTAGATATACCCACATTTTTAGCTAGTTGCCAACAATATGCGTCCCAGCTAAGGTATCTTTGCAGTTAAACCATATTACTTAGAACTAGCAAAGATTTGACTGGTTGGTAACGGATTACGTTTTTAAAGGTAACCAATACCTGGATGTATAAGGTATTGGCAAGATCACATTTTAATTAAAGTACATTTTAATACAAATAATTAAACAAAAAAAATTAAAATGAGGGCGACGATTAAATGTAGTGCGGCTAGTACATACACTAGTGACAGTGAACGTACATATAGTCCTCCATCCAAACTATACCATGTCGTACGTCGATCGTGGTAAGATCTTTAGCCAAACTCGCTGGCAAAGAAAACTATGGTATGCTTAGCGTTTTTACCTTTGGGTTCCTAATGCCGATAGTTGATGTACCTATTAGCACCTATCTATAACTTGATTTAAAAAAAAAAAAAAGTATACCTCACAACTATTCCTTTGTAGTAAATAGCTGTATATTTCTTCAAATAGAGTAGAGACTAGTTACCCAAGAGTATACTTTAGAATGGTGATGCATCCGTATTCTCTATACTTTTGATCAATGAAATGGCAGAACTGGCAAAGGACTGGAACACAGTCTGTGCCTTTTGAAGATACTATGCATACAACGCCAATGTTGGCTTAATGGTTCAAAGAGAGACTGTCTATTGATGATTTGAGGTATCCTCAAATTTTTGTGTATTAAAGTAGTATTACAGCATATTTGTATGATTCCACCCTTGTTTAGAAATGACCATTGAAGGATCTGTCTCACAGGGGTATGAATCACAATGAATGTACGTAGTATAATACAGACAGTGGATTCTAATTGCCCCTGGTTTGATCCTCTCAAAGCTTAATGCCTCTACAAGAAGTTGTAAATATACTTATCGTACATATCATGTGTTAACATTGTAGACAGACTGTCAGAAGGATGACAATTAAATTATGACAATGCACAAAAATGCAAAAAGGTACAATGTAAATCAAAACTGAACAGAAGAGCAAATGTTAGGTCTCTGGATGATCCACTTGTAGAAGTAGGTGGAAATCCAGAAAAGGTGGAATCCACCATTTTACAAATGGATTATCCAGAGACATTTGCTCTTCTGTTCAATATTGACCTACAAGGGACTTTTTTGTAGCTGCTCTCACCCAACACACGATTTGCAACATTTGTGGCAGCAAGTGTACATTTTCTTCCTGTCTGTTTTTACTTGTTTCAATAGATCTGTGATCAGTAAAAGGCTTGTATTTGGAATATAGATTCTGGCCGATTTTTTTGTTGTTGCCCTTTTTCTGTTTATCACAGAATAGTCTGTTTTCTAAGAGCAGCATACGAATCCAGGAGACAGTTCACAAGTTGATTGAACAGTTTCTTCACACTCCTGCACACATGGTCATATCACAATTTCACTTTTGCATTCTTTATGGGCACCTTGATCAGTATAGCTTTTTTGTTATATATATATAACAAAAAAGCTATACTGATCAAGGTGCCCATAAAGAATGCAAAAGTGAAATTTTACATATATACACACACACACACACACACACACACACACAATTCCTTTTAATTTACTTATTTAGCGCACTTCACATTTCTTGTTTTACTACGCAACAGCCAATTCCTCCTCCTCCTCTCCCCCCCTCCCCCCCCTCCAATCACTGCATGAATAAAGATATATAGTACATACAATTGCAAAACATTTTCAGTGGACACCAGCAGCACCATACCTCTGTATGAAATTTGTTGTCACACAAATACAAAGATGTATTGATTGGTTTGAAAGGCTCAAAATCAATGTTGACTTTCTTTTCTTTTCCTTCTTCTGTTACTATTGTTCCACAGTAAACAACTAGACCATTTGGGGGTACTAAAAAAGATAAAAAGTTGCTGATAATTGCTCGTCGTATATCCTTCCTGAAATGTCCGAGAATTTTGAAAACAATTTGAAATCTATTTACGGATAGAGGAGCCAATGTCTTGAGGTAACACTTCTGTTCTCAAACCAAAGCTTCAATTTCAGAGTTGTTAGTGTGTTTAATAAATGGACAAATAAAACCCATATAAATTATGCAGTTTAAAAAGGGAAAAAAAATTACACTTTCTTCTCCAATTATTTTAAACTCAAAGCAACTGCTAAGGCTCTCACGTATGTTGCATATAGAGCCTCCTGCAAGTGCATCCCAACTTAATCCATTTTATATAGATGACACTACCCCAAACAATAAGTTTGACCAGTTTATACTGGGGACAAAGAACTTAATCTTTCACATTTCACTGTATGAAATCTACAAAGATTAAAGTAAAGCAGCAATCCATGCCGATTGCCTTTTGTCAACTTGTTTTCTTGTTTTAAGAGATCTCTACTTGTTCAAATTGTATTTTTAAAATCCGCCAATCCCTTCAGGAGAAACATTTGAAATATTACATTCTTTGCAAAGTCAAAAAGGAGCTCCCCAGAGGAGCACAGTGCGAGGTTTGATTCTAAAATTATAGGAAAAACTCATATTGCTTCTTCTTACCTTTATTATAGAGTTTAAGTCTTTGTTGGACAGAAGTAATTGCTCCCAGTACAGAGAGGCGATTCACTCGAGACTTTATGTTTGATGCCGTCCCAAACTCATCTGCCAACATCTTTGCCACTCGTGAAATCTGGTCTTTGGGAGGAATGATCAGCGAAATCATACTGGTACCATTGCTGTTGTAGAAAACATCAAGTCAATTTAATTGTATTGGTCAACTCAGTAATATTAAAAACAGAGGTAAGCAGCACCAGCTCTCCAAATGACTAGTATGTAGAAGAGGTATTTTAGGACAATTAACATCTTTATACTATAAAAAATACCAATCATAAGTTCTCACCAAATGACAAATTAGACTTATTTTTACCAACACCAATTTTGGGGGCGAGTAATAGAAGTTTATATTTTTAGCTTTGGGGGAGGTGTTGACAACAAATTTGCCATAATCCTAGCATACTACATTGGGGGGAAAAAAAATGGAACTTCTCAACATGATGTATGGCAGAGTATAATGAGTCACCAAAAAGGTGTAATGCAAAACTTATAAATCAAGTTAATGGTAATATTTGGGGCATTATATTGTCTGAGTCATAGGGTTTGCCCTGCCCATTATAGACTATGGTGGTAATGCATTGAAGTGCGATACTGCATATTGGGCACTACCGCACAACAACTCATTGAAGTAAACAGGAGATATGGTGTGGTCTGCACTCACTTCCGGGGCTTAACAATTTTCTAAGGCTGCATCCATAGGACTGCAGGCGCGCGGAGGCTGAGGGAAAGCGGGTGCTTTCCCTGGCCTTGGTCCGCACACCGTCCTTGGCGTGTGGTATGTGGTGGGGAGGGGGGTTGTGACGTCACAGAGGGCGAACCGCTCACGTGACCGGCCCTGCGCTCCCTTGAGCGCTTAAATTTAAAAAAAAATTCTAAGACTTACGCTTCCGCACGCGAGCCTCTGCTAAAGCCGCTCTCATTGCGGCTGCAGGGGCTCACTGACGAGTGCCTCAGCATGGGTCAGCGCATAAGCGCTGACCATGCCCGAGGCCTAAGACATCACAGCAATGCTCTACAATAGATCATATCTCCATGTGCTTCCACACTGCTGCTTTATGGTCAACTAAAGTGGGGAATACTGGATATAACAACCTTGCAAAAGATTCAAATACTTAGAAGCAGTTTAAAAAAAAAAAAAAAAAAAGAAGAAGAGGCTCACACATTCAAAGTGTATTCTGAATTGTACTTAACTTCTTTGTTAACAGAGTTAACACTATTAGAGTAGGTGTCCAATATATAACTTGCCCAAGAACACTAGGAAAACCAATAGCATATTAACGGGGTTCATCCACTTCAAAAATCAGTGTATGTACCAGACTGTTACAAAATGTAAGGCAAGCATGCGCGCAAAAAAGCAGACATTTAACTGAAACCAAAAGGAGAATGGTCTTTATCGAAACATCTGCGCTGCAAAAACTTGTGTCGAGATAGCACTAGGGCCTTTAAGACAATGATCGGAAGATTTGAGATCGAATACTCATACAAATAGATACATTCACAAAACACTTTAATGCAATAAAAGACTAGAGACCATTAATGAATTAATAATTTTTTTCATGCTAGTGATTGCAAAGCATTTCCCACTAGTTTTCTTCAATTGTCAAGGATAGAAAAATGCAGGTTTAGCATTTTAATTCGTTTCCCCCTCCTTACTTCCAGTAAAGACTGGATTAGGGGAGGGGAACACTATTAATCACCAATACAAATTGCAACCTTGGTCATTCCACAAAATCTGAAGATTTTACATTAATAAAATGTTTTCTACTACAATGCCCATGCAAAGTAGGACATGAATATCAGAATTTAATACAATAAAATATGTTAAAAAAAAGCTTGTTCAAAGTAATTGCTGTTTTGAACAATTATATTTTTGTTGCATAACTACTGGGGACCTAGTATAGATCCCACAGGTTACAAAACAATGGCACTAAGAAAATAAACACCCAGTTCAAACTATGCTTAATCTCTTCTGCAAGGGAGTATAATCTACTTCACATATGAAAGCAATAAAGAACAAGGCCATGTTAAAATAACTTATTATAGCACTTTTCTTCCACTTGAACTCAAAGCGTGTTACAATTACAGAATGTTTCTTTAACTATAGTTATAAAATATAAATGGCCAGAAGAAAAAAAAAAATCACACTGATTCTCAAACAGTAGTTACCTGCCAACACCGAGGCAAAGTGGTCTCAATTTTTTTTTTTTTGCCAAATCATACCTACAAGTCAAGCAATTTTGACATCCAATATTTTTGGAGACCTAGGTGTTTGGCTCCGTCAATTTACCAAAGTAATAACTATTTCAAATAGTGCTTTTTCTCCCAATGGGACTCAAAGCGCTTCACAACAGTACAGAGTGGGGTACACACAGGAATTTTACAGACATTTGCCCAGATAAACTTACAAATCTATATTTTTGGTGCACAGGAAGATCAAGTGACTTGATCAAGATCACAAGGAGTGGACAGCAGGAATTGAACCAGGTTCCCCTGCTTACCACTCCATGTAAATTGTTTACAGTCAGCGTCTTTTACTCACTGAGCCACTGCTCGGCTCCCTAGCTCTAATATTCATTTATGGGGAGGCACTGATCCATCAAGTGACTGAAGAAACATTATGCTAGAGAAATAAAATAAAAATGTGCTAAAGTCCATAAATAACATTTTCAGCAACTGTTTAAATGGACATTTTAAATGTTTTGCAAAGAAAACTGTCAAAGGCTTGAGAGGAAAAAAAAAAACAAAGTCACTCTGTAGAATGCATTATTTATCAATGTGTTGTAAGATCGAGCCAAGCCTAATCACCTGAAGAGAATGCACATTTACTATAAAGATTAACTTTTTGGCTTGAATAGGATTGTCCCTTTTCATAATTTTTAACAATAAAAAGGTTAAAAATTTAAATTTGCTAATGTACTTTAACATCAAATAAAACGTTAAGACAGAAACTACACACAAAAAAAAATCTTGAATGAAATATTTTGTAAATCACATTCTCCTGAATTATTCATCCAATATAAATAAATTGAAAATCAAAAAGCCAATATGATGTTCAGGCCACCATTTGTGAGCTCTGGTCTATCAATAGGCCTGCAAAACAGAAAGCCACTTTGCCACTTTATATGCATTGTATTGGTAAACATCCATCAGATTTTTGGTGTGCGCTCTTTTGCACTTTGATACTTTTGCAATCGTCTTTGTGGGGTTTCTGTTTATTGCCCATGTATACTTTGAAATTTACAAACTTCACAAGGAGTCAGAGTGTAAAGTGAGGTGACCGAATATTTCTTTACTTCAAAGAAGGATCTCACTAATAAATTAGGAGGGTGATTTATTGGATTTAAAAATTAACATATAATAAAAAATAAAAAAAAACCACAACCACGTTAACATGTAATATGTAGAGAAAATGTTATATGTTGTACTGAAGGAAAAAGATCACTCCGTACTTCTACACACTTTTCCTGCTGCCAGGTCCAAGACTGCAAAAAGAAAGACTGTAAAATGAACAAAATGGCCCCCCCAAGTCTGAACATTACAACGTTCAAGTATATTAAGATACGGACACTGAGAATTAAGTGAATAAACTGTTTAAGGTAGCTCAGCACTGTGCAATAAATAAAATCATTGCAGAAAATGTGAAGAGAATCCTTCATCCAAGCTTATCAGAATAATGCCAGTTTCAAAAAAGGGCAGAATTCAAGATGGACAACAAGCTTAAACTTAGAGTTGGGCAATAAGATTTCTCATGATTCCAATATTAAGAACTCGTATCACAACAACATGTATTGTAATAAATATATTAAATAGGAGAAAAAAAAACTATTAAAAAAGTGTTATTACAATTTAAAAAGGTGTTTTCAAATACATGATAAAATATAATAGGACTCTGCTTCTGCCCCTCACTCAACATCCGATGGGGAAAGTGAAGGGATAGAGGAAGGGGGGAAACTGATCTTCCTGGGAAAGGTGTGTGCTACTTACATTGAAAAATGTACAGTAGGGGGTGCCTTTTTTACATTGGCAGTTAAACCTTCCATAAGGTTGCAGTGTACGAACCTGCATATCACCAACTGTCCCTAAATGTCAATGACGGACAGTAGTATCTAGATAAAATAACATTTCCGTGTTCACTTAAATCTAAGGCTGGGGCCATGGTACCGCAGACCGTGCGGACACTGAGCGAACAGACTGCATTAAGTCAGTGTTCGTGTCCATGCGGCGTGCGAGTTGAGCAAGAAATCAGTTCAAACGGATTTCTTGGTGCGACAGGCCGGTCACTTGAGTGGTTCGTCCAATGAGGAGAACCAGCTCCATGACGTCACTGGCACGCCCCTAGACAGCACTCATACCATGACCAAAGAACGACCCGCTTCAAGCGGGTGACGTCACAGCTGTGCACGCCTCCGCACGGACGAAGGCACTATGGACCTGGCCTTACGATCATGAGATCATCATCATGTTGGCAAATTAAACAATTCTACTTCAACTAGGCCTCTATGTCTTCCTGGAAACCTGTGAAAACGTTGCTTGTTATCCGTCTGACTTTTGTGTCACACGTACCTTACTTACTCTTGTAACTTACTCCCATTAAAAACACTCGGCCGCCCAGATACATAGCTCGCCCCAGTTTGCCCCGAGGGCGGTTGAGCCTAATGGGCCAACGTGCTCGGCTGCCGGTACCTTCCCTGCCTGATGTAAGCGAGTAAGATCAACCGCCCCCCGCCCCCCCCCCCATTCCTAACCCCCATGTCTGCTCCGTCCTCGCACCCACGTCCCCTCACCCTCTGGCTGCTTCCAAGCTCTTGATCAGCTTCTTGATCTTCCAGATTTCCACGTTCCTATCTGCAGCACTCGGATCGTCCGCCATCTTCTCTGCTCCTGCTCTCCACAGCCGCGCTGTGCAGCGGAAAGGAGGAAAAAACGGTTAGTCAGGCGGTGCCAGCTACAGCGAGCACTCCCCTCCTTTCCAGCACATATCATCTCTGCAGACACTTGGATCTCCAGGCGGCCTTACCTGTACCCTATCCCCGGCTCACAGGCGCTCCCACGGCGTCTGGTTTCAATGGAGGCAGCTCAGGCTCCCAGCTGTGACGTAGAAACCGGCTTCTCTCTTTAGCCGCTGCTGCATGTGTTGCAATCCAAACCTGCTCACATGGGCTTCGTGACGCCACTTCCCGCCGACAGCACGTTCCTCTCGGATTGGCTGGAGCTGGGTAAATAAGGCAATATCTTATAGGTTTAAGAGGAGAATCCGGCTGTTACCCCTCCCACACTTGTAGTTTGTGCACCTGGGAAACGTAGTCTTTTACGTTGGTGCAGAGGGCCTACTGTTTGCAGAGTATCAGGGAAATGGAGACATGACTGGACATAACTTTTTTGGCTACACCTACGTGCTGAAAATACATTTTATATATAGATATATATATATATATATATCTATATATCATCGTTTTGCCAATATCTGTATTGTAATTTTAATGTTATTTAACCATCTTATTTGTTTCATAAACATTTTTTTTAATTAACTGGCTGCTCCCATTTCCATTTATTAAGCACAGAAAGGTTGCAATGGTAACTCTACCAGTGAAAACAAAATCAGGTACAACATTATCAAGGTACTGGTTGTGGGTTTTGTTACCACTATATTGATTCAATTGTATTGTAGCTGGTTTATAATTGCACAACTGTTGCAGGCCCTCCAACATAGGGAACAATGAAAATAAGTGTACTTTAGCTCTTCTATTGTTTTAGAATACAGGATCATCCATATGAAGGATCCATAACACATGCAATGTATTATTTGCCAAGATCATTTTACCGATAACACCTGTGTTTTTCTGGATTTATTTTTTATATGTTAATATATAGATTAAACAGCAGTAGTGATATTCTTTCCATAATCTGTTGATAATTTGTCGAATCAGCCATTGATCTTCAAGTGCAGACGACAATAGACCTACGTAGGTATTGACCTACGAAGACTAACTTAAGTTAATGGGGATCTTCAAAGGTCATTAGGTTTGCCAAAAATACTGGACACAATGGTGAAAGGTGCGATGCGCTTGAGAAAAGTCTGTGGGGAGGTATGTTATTTGTAAATTATCTGACCGTCATGTCATTTTTTCAAAATTTCACTCTGTGTGTGCCAATTTGCACCAATTTCATAGTCTTATTTTGTAAAAAAAATTCTGGGGATGGAGTGCCCCCCCCCCCCCCCAGAATTTTTTTATGAAACGGTGCATACTTGGTTTGAAATGTAGAAAAATTACCTAACAGTCAAATCATTTATAAATAACATATCTGCAGTCATACTCTCACCCCTCACCCTATCCTCTCTTCCCCCTCCACCCCATCATCTCTCCCTATCCCTTTCATTTTCTCCCCCCATCCCTTTCATTTTCTCTCCCCCCCCCATCCCTTTCATTTTCTCTCCCCCCCCCATCCCTTTCATTTTCTCTCCCCCCCATCCCTTTCATTTTCTCTCCCCCCCATCCCTTTCATTTTCTCTCCCCCATCCCTTTCATTTTCTCTCCCCCCCCTTCCCTTTCATTTTCTCCCCCCCCTTCCCTTTCATTTTCTCTCCCCCCCATCCCTTTCATTTTCTCTCCCCCCCATCCCTTTCATTTTCTCTCCCCCCATCCCTTTCATTTTCTCTCCCCCCCTTCCCTTTCATTTTCTCTCCCCCCCCATCCCTTTCATTTTCTCTCCCCCCCATCCCTTTCATTTTCTCCCCCCCCCCATCCCTTTCATTTTCTCTCCCCCCCATCCCTTTCATTTTCTCCCCCCCCCCATCCCTTTCATTTTCTCCCCCCCCCCATCCCTTTCATTTTCTCCCCCCCCCATCCCTTTCATTTTCTCCCCCCCCCATCCCTTTCATTTTCTCCCCCCCCCCCATCCCTCTCATTTTCTCCCATCCCTCTCATTTTCTCCCCCCCCCATCCCTCTCATTTTCTCTCCCCCCCCCCCCCATCTCTCTCATTTTCTCTCCTCCCATCCCTCTCATTTTCTCTTCCCCCCTGTCACGGGAGACCAGCGCTTTTAACCCCAAAATACCCGGATCCTTTGAGCAAAGCAAGAGATAAAATAAATTGTGATTTATTTACAGAATGAACATACACAGCTTGATTTACAATTACAACGATCAATACACTTACTAGTTACGCTGTTAAGTCTGGTTACAGGATAAATCTTTCACTGCATGATGAATCTTGTTACATGATGGAATTTAGATGGAACTTCTTCCCCATGGGCTGCAGGGTTTTTTATGCACTAAACAGGCCTATACTTAACCCATGCAGCCAATCTACTCTGTGGGAATAATTCCTTAACCCTATCACGGACTTGCCAATTCTTTGCAAAACCTGGCAGAGGGGCTTCTCAGTCTGCTCTGGGCATGTGCCAACTTTGCACATTGGCCGCTTAGCATATGAGGCCCGTCCACTCTACCTGGCACCGCTCAGTCTGGGCAGAGCCGCCATATGCCAGGGTGGCTTTGAAATTCTCTTCCTTGCTAACAAAAGGTTTATCACCTCCATATCCTGGATCGCCTTTGAAGCTGTTGCTAACAAAAGGTTTAACACTCCCATATCCTGGACTGCCTTTGAAGCTTGGAGTAGCCACTCTGGCGTGTTAGATGAAAATCCCCATATGCCTAACATGTTGGTACAATTTAAATAGAGGGACTTTAATTCATCCATTTTTTCTATAACTCTATAAAAATTGCGCGACATGATAGTTCCTGATTTTACCCGAACAGTGCTCACAGCAAATTTCATGGCGCTAGGAGCTTCCTAGCGAAAGTTAGCAAAAAGCCTCCTGCTATGCTGCTAGCTGCTGGGTTTTAAAACCATTTTTCCTTTCACACGCTTACACGAGAACACTGCCACAGTTATACACATAATCTTAAAAATGACTTTACTCTGAACCTTTACTCTGAAATGACCTCTATTTTTTTTACTGAGAAGAGGGTCCAAATACAGGACAGTCCGGTTCAATACTGGACACCTGGCAACCCTAAGTAACGTGTGCTACATTAAAGCCCGTCTTACTGCTAAGACAGCCTGGCGTTAACTTTAACAGCTATTAGTGTTAATGATATGAAAAAGAGGTGTGGAACACCTCAATACACATCCACAGCAGGCATTTAGTATTAATAACAGTCTTAAGGCTGTTTTGTTTTCATTGATGGCTATAACTGACATTAGGTGCTTTTAGCACCTAACGCCGGGTCGCATAAAATATTTTGGCCTTTTCCAGGTTACTGAAGTGGCACACTTTAGCTTCAAAGGGAATGGCTTGGCTTAGTACAAAATGGATACCCTGAACTAAGCCAAAAAATTTAGCCAAGACCTATATATTAAGGCAGCACTGCTGGGGACCCTGTATGGGTCTTCTTTTTTTTTTTTTTTAAATAAGTTTGAAACGGGCTCTGGAGCGGAACCACATTGATTTCAGCTCAACAGACAAACTGGGCACTATAAAAAGTCAATTTTAATTCATACAAAAAAAGACAGACATGCAACCAATGTTTCTGGTCAGCTGTCCTGATGAAGTCAATGTACTTGGCGAAACGCGTTGGGATGATATAGTCCAGCGTTAACTGGACAGCCAAGCAGTAAACTGACCAGATGACTGCTGGAAGAATGCACAAAACATACATTCGATAGCAAGTCTTCGAGTCTAGATCCGTTGTGATACGAGAGACGCTTCTCAGCAGGGGGCGGAGTCAGCTAAAACGCTGCCTGAGAGTGTACGAGCAGAGAACGTTGCGAGGAGGAGAGAGCTGCAACTTGGAGGATTTCAAATCAACGAACCGGCATAAGAGAACGGAGCATCCATGGGGGTATACGATATCCTGTTTGCTCTGCTTGAATTTCCTGTTTGTGAGTGAGACCTATTTTTTGTACCAATATATTTTTGCATTTGAGATATTACGCTATTGGTCTCCATTTTCTCTCCCATCCTTTTTGCTTTATGTTATATGTTGTATTGTTTTTTGGTGATATTTGTTTTGTGTGTCCTATCACTAGATAGGATAGAGTAACGCATTCTTTGGGACTTTGGAGTTTGTGCATTTAAAGGTGGCACTGTGTCATTGTGATTTCCCTGGTGAAGGTCCCCCCCATGGCACTGAATCATTGGGTCTGTGTGTGATACATGTCCTAATAAAGTAATATCCTTATTTTTGCATCTTTTTATGTTTTTCTTGTGCTGGTAATCATTTCATTTTTTTTAAAAACATTAAAAAAACAATTTAAAGGTTAAAAATAGCCTATTGCGTGTCCGTGAGGCTACCTAGGCTCTCTCAAGGCTGTCTCATGGAGAGCCAAGGTAGCCACAATGGTATTCAATGGGTACCTGAATAACATATTGGACATACCCAATCCTAAGTAAATCTGGATAAACATGTTATCCTGTCAGGTGCATCAGAATGAGTGTAGTAGTCGCTGCAGATGTAGATACATTAGTAAATGAACATTTGGCATCAGATAGAAACTGGCCCAGCTCTGGGCACCAATGGTTGCAAACACTCACGGTTAGGAGAATGAAAATGCCGTTGTTCGGTCCTCAGTGACTGTAGTGTAGCACCGCCAACCCTATCGTGACTGTGACGTCACGTGGGGCGGTCAAGTGACCGGCGGTGATCACCTCCGGGATGAACAAGGTGGGGAATGACAGGCGCCGTGTCTCAGGTAAACTGCTAGTATCAGTGTAGCACCGCTACCTCCGACGTGACTGCGACATCGCGTGGGGCTGTCACATGACCGGCGGTGATCTCCGTGGGCAGCGGCTACCTGGCGTGCGTTCCAGCAACAAGCAGCAAGGGGATTCCTCCAGCAGCAGCGGGAAGGGCAGCGGAGCACAGCCGTAAAGCAAACAGGGTGTAGACGTGGGTGGTGACTAAAAAAAGTTTATTGCAACAGATGTGTAGCTGATGGATCCTCTGACGCGTTTCAGCCCTCAGGCCTTTGTCAAAGAGCGATCCATCAGCGTGGGGAGTACATAGATATAGGCAGACTTAACACAAAACACCTGCACCAGATAGAGATCAGGTGAGGTGGGTAACTCTCCTAACCATGTAACAAGGATATTAAAAACAGTTAAAAACAATGCCAGCAGTTCATCATAGTTGTTGAGTATAACAATCTAACCAAACTGTATACATTTGTAGATATATAAACATGGTTAAATAATTGATGATACCTGGCGAATCAATGGAATGGAACATAAAAAATACAGCAGTCTGGTAAAGGATAATATTGTTCAATATAGTAGAAAGTAGACATCTCTATTCAAAAATAATAGGTGAACAAGGACAACGAGACAACATTGTATGCAAAGTCTTAATGGTGGATTGATATCAGAACAATGAAGCAAGGGCAAGGAAACATGAATGATACTAATCATGCAAGAAATGTTGCAGTTCCCAGTCGACATTGAGACCGTGTGGCTGTAGAGTATCTAACAGGAAGATCCATTGCATCTCCATTTTATTTAACCTGTTAAGTCGGTCTCCCCCTCTGATGTATGTGTAATGCCAAAGAATCTGAAGTTCTTTAAACCGCCAACTGGACATGATGTCAAATGTTTGGATACAGGGTGTAAAAGATCTTTTTTGTGTATCAATCTTACATGTTCTGATATTCTGATGTGTAACGGACGAATTGTCCTACCAACATATCTAGCATTGCAACCGCATAGGATAACATACACCACATAGCTCGTGTGACAGTTAATAAATGTTGAGATTCTGACTTTGGTTACGGTGGACACTGTGGCTACTCTTTTAGTGGGTACTGCATATTTGCAACACTTGCAAAACCCACATTTAAAAAACCCTTTGGGTATGTTCCTGACTTTGGATAACGATGGCGACTGAAACAGACTTTTGGAGAGGGAAGTAGCCAGAGTATTAGCTCTTCTAAATGCAAATCTGGGTCTCAATACAAATGGTTCCAAATCTGGATCGAGTTTCAACACATTCCAATGTTTGGATATAATGTGTTGAATCTGTGGGGCCTGTCTGCTGAATTTGGTTATGAATAAAGGATTATCTTCAAACCTGTTTTTTGTCAATGATTGATTTTTGTTCCTTTTTAGCAACATAGTCCTATCCGAACAGTCAGCATGAATAAAGGCTTGTTCTATATCTTTGTTAGAATATCCTCTGTCAGCGAATTTCAAGCTTAAATCTTTTGAATGTTGGAGAAAATTGTCCTGATCTGAGCATAGTCTTTTATAGCGTAAAAATTGCCCTTTTGGAATCCCACGGATCATGGATCTGGGATGACAACTTTTGGCATACAAATATGAATTTCTTGAGTGGGGTTTAGTAAAGATATCTGTTGATATCGCAGACTCTGGGTCGCCATGGAGTGTCACATCTAAGTAATTAATATTGTGTGGATCAGTGTTAAATGTAAAATTGAGATTAATGTCATTAATATTCAAAGTGTCGATAAAGGTGTGTAGGGTGTGAAGGTCACCATCCCAAATAAAAATCAGATCATCTATATAACGTTTGTAGAAAATTATATTTGAACGAAAGATATTAGTGTCACCAAAAATGTGAGTGGATTCCCATAAACCCATAAAAAGATTGGCGTATGAGGGCGCAAATGACGTCCCCATTGCCGTGCCTTGTTTCTGAAGATAAAAAAGTGAATCAAAGAGAAAATAATTGTGTGTCAGTAAAAACCAAATGGAATTGTTAATAAAAGTGATTTGTGCAGTGGAAAGAGAAGATGATTGTAGATAGTGATAAATAGCTTTAAGTCCGTGTTCATGTGCAATAATGGTGTATAGTGATGTGACATCCATGGTGACCCATCTGTAGCTCTCTTTCCAAACAATGTTCTCCAACTCAATAAGTAACACAGTAGTATCCTGTAGGAAGGATGGTAATTGTCGTACAATGGGCTGTAAAAAATGGTCAACATAGCGGGAAACACAATCTCCCAAAGATCCAATGCTGGCGACGATGGGTCGCCCCGGAGGGTTTTCCAGTGACTTATGGATCTTTGGGAGATGGTGGAACACCGGTATGATAGGGAATTCACACATAAGATATTTTCTCTCCTTATTGCTCAAGACCTGTAGAACATCTCCGAGTTCCAGAAGTGTTTCTAATTCTGCAAGAAATCTCTTGGTGGGATCTGTTCGCAATCGTGTGTAAAATGTATTGTCAAAACTTTTGAGTGTCTGGTAGACAGGGATCTTAGACTACTGGCAAAAGGTTTTTCCTTCCCAGGGTCTTCCCATACAACACACAATCTGACCAAACAAGAAAAGTTAGATCTAGATTTACTCAAAAATGATCAATCCATTTTAATCAAAAATGCTGATAAGGGGGGTGCTATCATAGTACAGTCATCCATCAAATATAGGAATGAAGCTATCAGATTATTGAGTGACAATACATTTTACACACGACTGCGAACAGATCCCACCAAGAGATTTCTTGCAGAATTAGAAACACTTCTGGAACTCGGAGATGTTCTACAGGTCTTGAGCAATAAGGAGAGAAAATATCTTGTGTGAATTCCCTATCATACCGGTGTTCCACCATCTCCCAAAGATCCATAAGTCACTGGAGAACCCTCCGGGGCGACCCATCGTCGCCAGAATTGGATCTTTGGGAGATGGTGTTTCCCGCTATGTTGACCATTTTTTACAGCCCATTGTACGACAATTACCATCCTTCCTACAGGATACTACTGTGTTACTTATTGAGTTGGAGAACATTGTTTGGAAAGAGAGCTACAGATGGGTCACCATGGATGTCACATCACTATACACCATTATTGCACATGAACACGGACTTAAAGCTATTTATCACTATCTACAATCATCTTCTCTTTCCACTGCACAAATCACTTTTATTAACGATTCCATTTGGTTTTTACTGACACACAATTATTTTCTCTTTGATTCACTTTTTTATCTTCAGACACAAGGCACGGCAATGGGGACGTCATTTGCGCCCTCATACGCCAATCTTTTTATGGGTTTATGGGAATCCACTCACATTTTTGGTGACACTAATATCTTTCGTTCAAATATAATTTTCTACAAACGTTATATAGATGATCTGATTTTTATTTGGGATGGTGACCTTCACACCCTACACACCTTTATCGACACTTTGAATATTAATGACATTAATCTCAATTTTACATTTAACACTGATCCACACAATATTAACTACTTAGATGTGACACTCCATGGCGACCCAGAGTCTGCGATATCAACAGATATCTTTACTAAACCCCACTCAAGAAATTCATATTTGTATGCCAAAAGTTGTCATCCCAGATCCATGATCCGTGGGATTCCAAAAGGGCAATTTTTACGCTATAAAAGACTATGCTCTGATCAGGACAATTTTCTCCAACATTCAAAAGATTTAAGCTTGAAATTCGCTGACAGAGGATATTCTAACAAAGATATAGAACAAGCCTTTATTCATGCTGACTGTTCGGATAGGACTATGTTGCTAAAAAGGAACAAAAATCAATCATTGACAAAAAACAGGTTTGAAGATAATCCTTTATTCATAACCAAATTCAGCAGACAGGCCCCACAGATTCAACACATTATATCCAAACATTGAAATGTGTTGAAACTCGATCCAGATTTGGAACCATTTGTATTGAGACCCAGATTTGCATTTAGAAGAGCTAATACTCTGGCTACTTCCCTCTCCAAAAGTCTATTTCAGTCGCCATCGTTATCCAAAGTCAGGAACATACCCAAAGGGTTTTTTTAAATGTGGGTTTTGCAAGTGTTGCAAATATGCAGTACCCACTAAAAGAGTAGCCACAGTGTCCACCGTGACCAAATTCAGAATCTCAACATTTATTAACTGTCACACGAGCTACGTGGTGTATGTTATACTATGCGGTTGCAATGCTAGATATGTTGGTAGGACAATTCGTCCGTTACACATCAGAATATCAGAACATGTAAGATTGATACACAAAAAAGATCTTTTACACCCTGTATCCAAACATTTTACATCATGTCCAGTTGGCGGTTTAAAGAACTTCAGATTCTTTGGCATTACACATATCCCCACATACATCAGAGGGGGAGACCGACTTAACAGGTTAAATAAAATGGAGATGCAATGGATCTTCCTGTTAGATACTCTACAGCCACACGGTCTCAATGTCGACTGGGAACTGCAACATTTCTTGCATGATTAGTATCATTCATGTTTCCTTGCCCTTGCTTCATTGTTCTGATATCAATCCACCATTAAGACTTTGCATACAATGTTGTTGTCTCGTTGTCCTTGTTCACCTATTATTTTTGAATAGAGATGTCTACTTTCTACTATATTGAACAATATTATCCTTTACCAGACTGCTGTATTTTTTATGTTCCATTCCATTGAATCGCCAGGTATCATCAATTATTTAACCATGTTTATATATCTACAAATGTATACAGTTTGGTTAGATTGTTATACTCAACAACTATGATGAACTGCTGGCATTGTTTTTAACTGTTTTTAATATCCTTGTTACATGGTTAGGAGAGTTACCCACCTCACCTGATCTCTATCTGGTGCAGGTGTTTTGTGTTAAGTCTGCCTATATCTATGTACTCCCCACGCTGATGGATCGCTCTTTGACAAAGGCCTGAGGGCTGAAACGCGTCAGAGGATCCATCAGCTACACATGTCTGTTGCAATAAACTTTTTTTAGTCACCACCCACGTCTATACCCTGTTTGCTTTACGGCTGTGCTCCGCTGCCCTTCCCGCTGCTGCTGGAGGAATCCCCATACCCAATCCTAGTTGAAGGCCTCCATCTTCAGGACAATGAGCTCCCAGGAACCAAACCTCCCAAAATGGCCAATTCCTAACCATAATTTTTTTTACAATTGATTAAGGGGTTAATATTAACTAATTGAATGTACCTTGCAGCAGAGACAAGTGAGTTGGCTAGAGTAGCCATGTGTATTAACCCTTGTTGCATATCTAAATCACGTGCTCACTTGTGTGCTGTTCGTGACAGATGATATATGGGGACGGATTGAGGAGAGATATTGTTCACTAGTAGGACCTTTGGGAAGGTGAAAAGTGGGCCAGCTAGAGAGCTGTGTATTAACCCTTGTCCTGTATGTAGGTTACATGCTCACAGGTGTGCCGTACGTGACAGCCAGCAACATGTTTTGCCTTAAATAAAATATATTGCAGACGTCTCAAAACTAAATGTGTTAAAACTTGAATCACTAGAAGAGAAGAATCAGAAATCTTATTAATAGAAAAAACAACTCCCAAATATCAGAATAAAAAATAATTCCCTTATTTTTAAATGAATCACACAAATATCTACAGCCACAAAAATTGGAAACAACCCCAAAAGCACCAAATCTTTGGTCAACCCCTTTTACACCTTAGATTCAAGCCATGGTTAAGTACACCAATGCCATTACAAAAAATATCCAAAACCTACAGCATTAGCCGCATCTGTAAATAGCTCAAAGTGACAATTAGCAACCAACTCATAGGGGAACATTTGTCAACGAAAAATAAAATAACCGTCAAACTTAAAACCCAGCAAATGAATGCATAAAGGATGAATATGTAGCAATCTAAAAGCAGCATCAATATCTGTTTTGGCTAAAAGAGCACCTTTACCACGTTCTCTAATTAAAAAAACAGCCTGTTCAAAAGTTGCGTATGCCACATGACAAATATCTTTATCAAAGTCATTGTTAACCGACAAGCCACTTGGGTAGACAAATTGTGAATTAAACAAAAAGTACCAGGTTCCTTTTAGATACCACACCTAATGGGGACACATTAACATTTTAAATGGCTTCTCCAAAAAAGGTCCAGATATTCTTATCAAAAATACCTCTTTAAGTTATTACTTACATTTCTATAACGAAACAAAAGATTTTAAATAATCAGTTTCCTCAGCCGAATCAATATTTAATGATGGAATCCAGATACCATTACTAAATCCATCTTTCAATAACTTTACAATTCTTTTATTTGGATATAAACCTAGCCAATAGTCCAACTCTTTTATTTTCCCTGGTGTCGTCACTTTTAAATCCTGGCTTTTTAACTGCAGACTTTATAATTCCACCCCTGCGGACGCATTGCTAGGCTGAATGATTAACGGTCACGGTTACCTGAGTAAGCAAATATTTGCGAAGCGCGTTGCTGGCCGTGACGTCGCTGCTCGGAGCTCCAGACAGCCACCGTAGGAGGATAACATGTTCCCGACCAGCTGATGCTGCATCCTGCCAGCTGGACGCAGAAGTGGGGTTTCCCCTGTGCCGCAGCTATCGGAGAGACGCCGCGTTGTGGATGCTCCATCTAGCACAATATGTAAGTGCATTATTGTTTTTAAGGAAAGGTAACCAGGGAAAGCGGTGCACCGGGGAAAAAGGTAACCAAACGCAGCTCTAAGAAAAACGGCTAATTTATTGAAAAAACGCTCCCCCTAGCCTGCATAATAGTCCGCTGTGTTCATAGACATGGGGGAGCATAGGGACCGGGCGCACGGTCCTATCAATACCCCCACCCACCCCTCGAGGGGAGACCACCGGGCGACCCAAGGATGGCTTTAAGGGATACTTGCGGTGAAACTCACGGATCAGTCTAGGAGCGTGTACTTGGTCCTGGCATATCCATTCCCGTTCTTCCAGGCCAAAGCCTTTCCAGTGTACAAGGTACTGTAGTTTTCCCCTGGATACCCTTGAATTGATGATGGCCTGGACCTTAAACTCCTGTTGACCCTCCACTAGGATGGGTCGGGAGAAATGTTCCTGCTGGAAGCGGAATTGTCGGTAGGAAGGGTTTCGAGAGAGAAACATGAAAGGCAGAGGGGGTCTTCATGGTAGGAGGAAGTTTCAACCGGTAGGCCACTGGATTGATTTTCTCCAGAATGGGGAATTGTCCTATGAATCTGGGTGCTCGTTTCGGAGAGGGTACCTTGAGTCGTATATTTATCGTGGAGAGCCAGACTTTTTGGCCAGGAGAATAATATGGGGTCTCGCGGTGGTGGCGATCAGCTTGCTTACTGTGGAGAAGAGTTGCCTGTCTTAAATTGTCTTGAATCTTCTCCCAGGATTGCGAAGGAGTCGGACCCTGTTCTCCACTGCAGGAACCCCAGAGTTGGGGACAAGGAGATGGGAAGGAGGCGGGGTGGAACCTATAATTAATGAAGAAGGGGAGACTGTTGAGTGGACTCGTTGTGTGAGTTTTTGTGCGCAAATTCTGCCATGGGGAGAAGTTCTGCCAGTTGTCCTGTGCGTCAGAGACGAAGCAGCGAATATATTGTTCGAGTGACTGGTTGGCCTGCTTGGTCTGCCCATTGGATTGTGGGTGGTATCCAGAGGAGAACTGTAACTTGATACCCAATTTTTTGCAGAAGGCTCTCCAGAACTTAGACACAAATTGTGACCCCCGATCAGACACTATAGTTTGGGGTGTCCCGTGAAGTCTGAAGATCTCCTTGGTAAAGGTTTTGGACAATCTGGCGGCACATGGTAGCCCTCGGAGGGGAACGAAGTGTGTCTGCTTTGAAAAGCGGTCTATCTCCACTAAGACCGTATCCATACCCCTGGACTTGGGCAATTCGACTGTAAAGTCCATCTAGAGATGGTTCCACGGGCGATCAGGAATGGAAGAGGCAGTACTGCTGCGGCCGAGTTTATTCGAGCATTTGCCCGTTCTCGGCCGCAGCAGTAACCTGGCGCGCGCCGGAGGGTGCCGGGCGCGCGCCGAAGCAGTGGAGGAGCGCCCTCCGATTGGGGCTTTCTTCCTCCCGCTGCCGGGTCCGCAGGGTCCCCCGGAACCCCCTGCCGCCGTCCCCCACATCGCGGGACACCAGGGCTCCCTCTGGTAGCCCTGGACGCGCGTGCAGGGGGCGCAGGCACCCGATGACGCGTGACCACGCATCGGTGACGCGCGGCACGCCGAGGGGATGCCACTAGCAAGCCGGGAAATCTCCCGGCTTGCGAAACCGGCCGCACTTCAATAAAACGTGTCGCCAGTGTAGGAGGACACGTGGTTTATTGCGGGGTGTCTTGTTCTGGGTGCAGGTAGTGCAAGAAGCTACAAAACTTCTGATGTATTTGCGCATGCCAGGCCACCAGAAAGTGCGCTCCAAGAGATCGACAGTCCTCCTAGTACCAGGGTGACCTGCTGTCTTGGAAGTGTGACCCCAGTTCATGACCTGTCTGTGAAAACTGGGGGGAGTGAACAGTCGACCCTCAGGAACCTGGATACCCTCGGGGAGGTTCTGTGCCTTCCTGATATCAGGAAGAGCGCTGAAGACATTTGCTGAAAGAATGCATGTCGGAGAGAGAATAGGTTCTGGTTGATCCATGGATTTGTCCTCACTTAAGAACTGCCGGGAAAGTGCATCCGCCTTGATGTTCTTGGAGCCCGGGATGTAGGAAATCACGAGTTAAAGCGGGTGAAGAACAGAGCCCAACGTGCCTGGCGAGATCCTAGGCGGCGAGCCCCTTCAATATAAAGAAGATTTTTATGGTCCGTTAAGATGTTGATAGCGATTGTTGTGCCCTCCAGAAAGTGCCTCCATTCCTCCAAGGCCATCTTGATGGTGAGGAGTTCACGATTTCCCACGTCGTAATTCCTCTCTGCGGCTGAATTTTTTTTAGAAAAAAATGCAGATGGGTGAACTCTTGCCTGGGGCTCCTTTCTCTGGGAGAGTACCGCGCCTGCTCTGACATCAGAGGCGTACACCTCGAGGGTGAAGGGTAGTGCAGAGTTCGGGTGCACTAGTATAGATGCGTAAATTAAGGCCTTCTTCAGTCTTTGAATGGCTTCGGTAGGCCAGTGAGTCGAATCGGCTCCCTTTTTGGTTAGTGCTGTGATAAGTGCGACTAGTGCGGAGAAACCCTGGATGAACCTCCAGTAGTAATTTGCAAAACCCAGGAACCTCTGAACTGCCTTGAGAGACAGTGGTCGTGGCCATTCAATGATCGTCTTGACTTTATCCGGGTCCATTGTCAAGCCAGTACTGGATATTATGTACCCCAGGAAGGTGGTGGAGGACTGATGGAATTGGCACTTCTCTAGTTTGACGAAGAGATGATTAGTGCGTAGTCTCTGGAGGACCTGTCTCACGTGTTCAGAGTGCTTGACAGCGTTCTTTGAGAAGATCAGGATGTCGTCTAAGTATACGACTACGTATTGGTCGAGTAGATCCCTGAAGACCTCGTTCACAAATTCTTGGAACACTGCGGGTGCGTTGCACAGGCCGGAGGACATCACCAAATATTCATAGTGCCCATCACGATTATTGAACGCCGTCTTCCACTCGTCTCCGTGATGGATCCTCACCAGGTTGTATGCCCCTCTCAGGTCCAGTTTCGTGAAGATTGTGGCTCCCTGGAGCATGTCGAATAATTCTGAAATCAGAGGGAGAGGATAACGGTTCTTAACCGTTATTTTGTTGAGACCCCGATAGTCTATACAGGATCTGAGCGACTCATCCTTCTTTTTAACGAAGAAGAATCCCGCACCAGCAGATGAGGAAGATTTTCGGATGAAAACAATGGTGAGATTTTCTTGTATATATAGTCTTATGGCCTGAGTCTCCGGTGCGGATAGAGGGTAGGAGCCTCAGGGAATAGTGGCACCGGGCAAAAGGTCAATGTGGCAATTGAAGTAAAGGTGGGGCGGTAGATCTTCGGCTTGACTTTTGTCGAAGACGTCCCGGAATTCGTGGTATATCTCTGGTAGAGAATCTCCAGGCTCCAGTAGTAGTAGTCCGGCGAGGGTTTTGGAAGTGTTCAGGCATCGCTCTTGACACAGAGTACTCCAGCGGATAGGCAAAGTACCGGTCCAACCCACCTCCGGGTTGTATTGCTGGACCCACGGTAATCTTAGGATGATATCTACCGAAGGTGTGTGGATAACGTTGAGTTGTATAGACTCGGAATGCCCACCGGGGGAGTGTAGAGACAGAGGGGTGGTTTGAAGAATAATAAAGGCCGGTTGGACGGGACGACCGTCGATAGCCTCGGGGCCCACTGGGTGATCCTTAGGGGTTAAAGGTATCTTGTTCCTCCGCAAATCCCTTGTCGATGAAGTTGCCCCCTGACTCGGAGTCTAGGAAGGCACATGTGGTCGTCTTAAAGTTGTCCCCGCACAAGATGACAGGAATATGGATCCCGGTAGGAGATTTGGGAGAGGGATGTGACATGGTTCCCAGTGTAGTTCCCCCGACCTTCACTGGGTGTTGGCTTTTCCCGGCTTCATAGGGCAGGTGGCGACTAGGTGACCCTTGTTGCCGCAATACATACAGAGCCCAAAGCGTTGTCTTTGCTGTCTCTCTTCGGTGAACAGACGGGTAAGTCCGAGTTACATGGGTTCCTCCATGGCTACGGCTGGGGAATTACCGGAAGACATGTAGGTGAACTTCGAAAGGGCTTACCTCTCTCCATCCTCCTTTCTTGGAGACACTGGTCCATCCGAATGCACAGGGCTACTAACGCTTCTAATCCCGACGGACGTTCCAACGATGCCAGTTCGTCCTTGAGATTTTCGGACAACCCTTTCCAGAACACCGTCGACAATGCTTTGTCGTTCCACCCGTTCTCGATGGCAATTGTTGGACTTCGAGAGCGTATCGTGCCACCGTGTGATTTCCCTGGGATATATTAAGGAGAGAAGCTGCCGTTACCTTCCTTCCTGAAGTGTCAAAGACTCTTCGGAACTCTGCGGTGCATCGGTCAACGTCAGACGTGAGATCGGTCTTTGCTCCCAAATCGGTGAGGCCCAAGCCAGAGCGTTGTCCATCAGGAGGGAGATTATGTATGCCACCTTAGAGTGAGGAGAAGGAAAGTCTGAAGGCAGTAATTCAAACTGTATGGAGCACTGATTAAGAAAACCCCGGCATGCCAGGGGGTCGCCCCCGTAGCGGTTGGGAGTCGGAAGACATGGCGCTGGACTCAGAAAGGGAGGAGCAGGGTTAGGTGCGGTACAGCAGGCTTAGGTCCAGCGGGTTGGAGGGTGGTAACCCGGGCATCTAGATCCCTTAACGAACGTTGGAAACCCTCCATGCATTGATTATTTTGATTCAAACACCCTTCCACCTGTTTAAACATTGTTTCACTTCTTTGCAATTGTTGGGCCACCTCAGCGGGGTCCAGGTGCATTGGGCTGAGCATAATGTCACGGATGCTCACTGCAACCTGGACTCAACCGCGGGGCTGAGGTACCACCGCCCTAAGCCATGGGGGTGGGTCCGGATTGCAGGGTCATGAACGTAGCCGGGTCAGGGTTGGAGAGTGGAGAGGGTAGCGGGTACTTGCCTATGATCCGGGGTTGGAGAGCGTAGAATGGTCGAGATCCGTAAGCCGTGGTCGAGGATTGGAGAGCCTAGAATAGTTGTTGTCCGTAAGCCGTGGTTGTGAAGTAGAGTGCGTAGAAGTCCGTTAGCCAAGCCATGGTTCAGGGGAACAAGAAGAGACAGGTCAGGTACCAGCAGGGTCACAACAGGAATTCAGAATAAACGTAGAAAGGTACTCAGGCTGCAAGTGATCACAGTGCATAGAAAGGTCTCCGGGAGGCGGGGATGGCATGCCGTCGGGACGGGAGCCTTTGGAGGATGCGGCCACGCGAGCCGTCATGGTAAGGAGATGCGGGGGAGCGTAGGGACCGGGCGCGCGGTCCTGACATAGACAACAGAGAGTTGTCATAAATGGAACATTTTCAGGTTGGGCTAAAGTTTTGAGTGGAGTACCTCAAGGATCGGTACTGGGACCCCTGCTTTTTAACTTATTTATTATTGACTTTGAGGTTGACATACAGGGCAAAGTATCCATCTTTGCTGATGACACAAAATTGTTTAAGGTAGTAGAATTAGTGCAGGATGTAATTTCTCTCCAGAAGGACTTGGATAGACAGGAAACTTGGCCAGGTAAATGGCAGATGAGGTTTAATATAGATAAATGTAAGGTTATGGATTTGGGAAACAAAAATATACAGACGACTTACAAATTAAATGGGGAAAAAATATGTGAATACTTGACAGAGAAGAATTTAGGAGTGCTTGTAGACAGCAGACTTAGCAATAGTGCCCAATGTCATGCAGTAGCTGCAAAGGCAAAAAAGATCTTATCTTGCATTAAACGGGGAATGGATGGAAAGGAAGTAAGCTTAATTATGCCGGTGACCATTCCTGCAGATGGATTAAAGCTGCTGTTGCAGTATCCAGAAGGGATTACTTGGACTCTCTTGGGACGTAGTTCCCCAAACACAGATAAGAACTTTTATATTTTCATGCCAGACGTTTGCATAATATTGTTTCACCTTGAAGTATAAAACAAAAAACAGAAATGCCCAATGCTATATCCAGTGTGACAAAAATACATTGTAAAATACTTAAATATTCTTGTGAGTAAGGGTCATTTAGCTAAGCCCTTTGGCCAAAGCGTTATAAGCCTGCAAGCCACGTCACGGCATGACCAGTAAGCAGGTTCTAACATTAACTGTGAAAATTCTCATTTACCTGTGCTGGAGGGAGAATGACCGCAGTGGGTTTGTCCATACAGGAACATGAAAACTACTACCTGCTATTTTAAAAAGTGGGGTGAGCTTAAACCCTAGGAGGAGTGTAAGAGACGTGTGCAGAGGTACGCAATAGAGACTGGTTTTAAGGTGAAATTAAATAAGGCTTTTATTGCGCCTGCTTCTTTAACACAAGAAAATCATCAACGTATGCAAATAAAGGGTCAACCAAAGCTTCTGTTCCACTTGGGACTATTTCTAGTTAAACATATGCAGTCCACAACTCCCTTTAGATTAGCATGTTTCCCAGCCCCAAACATATTTTTTGATATGTGCAGATATACAACAGTCTTAGTAAGTAACGTCTTATCTGTCTCTCTGGTAGCTGTAGGGGGGAGGCTTCTCTGTTCTCCTGGTGTCCACACCCTTGTGTGATAAGGTAATGTCAGGATCCAGGTTTAGAATCTTGTCCCCTTTGTCCAAGAATATAAGTCTCTTGGTGTCTTGATCTCAGCAGAGCCTTTCTGCTCAAGACCTCCTTCCTCTTGTCAGCACCCTTGTGTACTGAGGAAAAATCTCCTTCCTGTTTGTGGGAATAGGCTTTTTCACAGAGCTGTGATTAGGCAGGTGGAGTGGTTTATTGCAGGTGTGCAATCAACCAGCACACTGTTGGATTAGAGGCAAGCCTGTTAACAGGGATAAGACCCTGTTACATACCTCCCCTGTTTGTGGGAAGCTCGGGCTTACCATGGCCGAAGCCCATCCTTCCACTCTCATTCGAGATATCTCTGTGACTTGAATGAGAGTGGATGGAGGAAGAGAACCCTCAGTCCCGCTGGGATTGGAGCCCTTTCTCTAGTTTATTTGTGTCTCCTCCCGAAGGTGCTTGAGATCAGCACTCCTCAGTCGCTCGAGGAGAACTTTTTCCAAGTAAAGTCTTTTTACCGAGTGTGCGGACATGAGATTTCCCTTGCGTCGGGCCTCCTTTTTGTAGGCAGATTGTATGGCGACGGTTACAGAGTGTTTGAGAGTAACCCTTTGAGTTTTCCGCTCTTGAAGCTGTCCTTCTGCTCTCTTTCCACTCCATGGTGTTGCCAGTTCAGCTTTTTTGGGATTGACTTGCAATTCCACCTCCACTTCCAGAGAATGTCCCATCTTTTCAGCTTCATCCGCTAAGGATTCTTCTGGTTTTGATTCTGCACGTATAATTTTTTTATTGCCTGTTGGGTGGCTGAAAGTTTAGCTAGTGCTTGTTTAGGTGGTTCAGACTTTGCAACCTTGTTTTTTAGGTGAGCGGTGTTCCCAGCTCTCACTGTACCCTTTTTCCTTTGGGTTTTTGTGGCTGTGGGATACTGATGCTTGGTCAGGGTCAATACTTGTCCTTTTAGTACTGTAATCTCCTCCGCGAGAGATCCCTGTTTTTTGAGTGCGTCTTGCAAGTCTCTTCTCAGGGAATTTATCTGCGCACTTTGCTTTCTCTGAGTTTCTATCTGTGTCTCCTTCATATTCTGGAGCTCTGTAAACTTCTTCGCTTGGGCCGCAGATGCTCGTCCCAGTTTCTGGACCTTTTTGCGCTCCCTCTTGTACTGAGTCACCTGGCCTCTAAGCTTAGCCTCTAGCGATGCTTTGGTGATGGTCAGGGTAGCCTTCAATTTATCATGCTGCTTTGCAAGGACACACTGTGTAATCAGACGTTCCTGCAGCACTTGTATTTCCTTAGCAGCCTGCAGATTTTCTTCCTGCAGAGTTCGCTGCTTCTCCTCTGCATTTTGGAGATGTGTATGCAGACCTTGCAGTTGGTTCTGCATTCGGTGCTCTGCTTCAAACTTTTCATCCTCCAAAAGTTTCTTTATTTTTTCAAACTCGTGCAGCTTTTCATTCTTTTCATTGACGTGGTCTGTCAAATCAGAATTTTCTTCTTTTAGTCTTAAATTGTCTCTTTTTGCAGTCTCTGTAATATTCAGGTGCAATATGGGTTGGTGCAACGCACAGCAAAAAAAGGGGGTGATGGCAGGTCTGGCAAAAATGTTTCTTTATTATGTGGACATAAAAACAGAAGGCTGCAACCTTCTACGCGTTTCATGCAGACAAATTGCACTTTATCAAGAAGTGTATCAACATGGTATATAGCAGGTATATATAGGGGCACAGTCTGCCGACTTTGGCGCCAAAACTCACTAATTGAAAGCCTCAAGCTACTTAAACTGCTTAAACAAATAGTGTATAGCTGTGAGGGCATGTGGGGATGGCTAATTACCTGTTGGCACTCGCAGGAGAGCCGCCTCCAAACACCAAGCTCGGTGACACGCACCGCACTGCAATGGAGGGCCAAATCTCGCGAGATGCGCCTCATGCAAGCCACGTTCATGCCGCACATGCGCAGAGCAAAGTATGTCATAAATCAGTCAGGAATCACAAGAGCAATGCCCCCAGAGTACTATGTGCTCGCGCATGCGTCCCTATGCCTGTTGGTGACTGGAAAAATTGTGTATACCCCACCACATAATGAGGATGTTAATGGAGATGCCTATAAAACATGATGACACTCACATTATTTGTCCATGGTGCAGTGGGGGGGAAAAAGGAGGGGGGGGGAAAGGGGGGAAAAGAAAAAGAAGAAAAAGAGGGGTAAGGAAAAGGAGGAATAGGAGGGTGGGGGAGAAAAGAACGAAAGAAACGTGGAAAAGAAGGAAAAGGGAGAGAAGGAAGGGAAAGGGAAAGATAAAAAAGGGAAGAAAATAGAAGGGAAGGGGAGGGGAAAAAGAAAAGAAAGAAAGGGGGGGGGAGAGGGGAAGGGAGGGAAAGAAGAGAAAAGAGGGGGGGGGAAAGGGGGAGGGGGAAAAGGGGAGAAGGGGGGAAAAAAAGAAAGAAAAAGAGCTGAGGGGATAAAAAGAAGGAAGAGAAAAAAACAAGAAGAAAAAAGAAAAAATAGAGAAAAATGTTTGGAAAAAAGGGGGAGGAGGGATGGGAAAACTCAATGTTCTAAAGTGTATGCATTGTTCACGTTGGGGGCCAAATTGGGCAGACTGTACATCACATATACAAAACATACATTGATTGTGACCTTAAAAACAAAAGATATACATATATGATCAGACATAGTACAACATATTTGTGAAATTCTAACTTATACCTATATTAAAAATATATAAGCAGCCTTCCAGAAGAACAGAGGATGACTACTAAATGGAAAATACATATATTCAGTTTTTTAAGTTTTTTCAAACCGTGAAAGGAAAAAAGTTACATACATTAATACTTGTTCGGTTTATCCAATAAATGGGAATGTGGTTAGACTTAAGTTGCTGATAATTGTCCCCATAATAATTTCATACAGTCCAAAACATTCTTTGAGCATTATAGATTAATTAGTCAAATACAGAGATACAAAGTTGTTACGGTTAATGCACATAATGTAAAACATCGATGACCTTGGAGCGGTGAGACTATGCATACTACATAAAAATCTAGAGAAATCTGACCATGGATTATTTCAAAAAATGATTAATGCTCCATTCAATGTTAATTCCATCTGGATAACGGGTTTTTAGCATGAAAATCCAGAATGATTCCCTACAATCTAACCGTTGTGTCAAATCGCCGCCCCTCATTTTGGGTAAAATTCTCTCAATTCCCATAAATGAAAAGCTTTTGGGGCCGCCCTTGGCGCATTCTATGAAGTGCTTGGAGACCGGGTGCGCCAAGTCTCCCCTCTTAATGAGTCTAAAATGCTCTTGCATTCTAATCTTGAGGGACCTTGTTGTCCTTCCGACATATCTTTTCCCACAGCCACAACTTATTACATAGACCACAAAAGATGTGTTGCAATCAATAAAGTTGTTGATGTTGAAACGTCTATGTGGGCTGTGGGAAAAGACAAATCTGGAAGGTTTCATGTACCGACACATATTGCAATTATTGCACCTGAAGGAGCCCTTTGTATTAAATGTGTTTGTATTGGTCCTAATATCTGGGATGACACTCGGAGATAGGTAATTGGCAATGGTCTTAGCCTTCCTGTAGACAATTTTGGGTCCCATTTTGGTATACTCCCCCAAGATGGGATCCATACGTAGTAGACCCCAATGTTTGTTGATTATTTTATTTACTTGGCCGCTGGCCTTACTGTATTGGGAAATAAACAAGGGGGATGTGTTTCCCAATTTTTTATTGCTTGCTTTACCACTTTTTTGACTAACATCCTTTGTCCTTGACTCCCTGGTGGGGAGTAGTGTATCTCTATCTATTTCCATTGTTTCTCCCACTATGGATTCCAAGGCCTCCCTGTCGTAACCCCTTTCAAGAAACCGATTGGTGAGAGCCTCAGACTGAGTCAGGAAACCATCTAATGTAGAACAGTTCCTCCTCAGTCTGAGGTACTGGCTTTTGGGAATGCCAGTAATCACCGATCTGGGGTGACAACTGTCCGCCCTAAGAATGGTATTTCTGGAATTGCTTTTTCTAAAGGTGTCTGTTTGAATTTTTTGGTCCATATCTACATAAAGTAGAATGTCCAGGAAGCTGATGTGGTGTGCATCGAAGTTGGTGGTAAATTGAATATTAAGATCATTATTGTTAACGTATTCAAAAAATGCTTCTAATGTGTCAGTGCTCCCGTGCCAAATTATAATCAAATCATCGATAAAACGTTTGAAAAAAACAATATTGTGTCTAAATTTATTAGTGGCATTGTATATGAAAACGTGCTCCCACCACCCCATAAACAGATTCGCATAGGAGGGGGCAAAACTTGTCCCCATTGCTGTTCCCCGTCGTTGTAAATAAAACTGGTGCTCAAAAAGAAAATAATTGTGTGTGAGAAGAAAAAGAATAGATTCCGTGATAAATGTGGTCATTAACATGGAGCTTCCTGGACATTCAATGAAGTGGCGAACAGCTGCTAACCCCAGATCGTGCTCAATAATTGTATACAGGGAGACCACATCCATAGTTACCCAAAGGTAATCAGATTTCCATGGGATATCCTGTAATTGTACCAACAAATCACCAGAGTCAAGGACGAAGGAGGGCAGAGCCCTCACAAAGGGTTGTAAATAGGCATTGACATAACGGGATAAGCCATCTCCCAAAGATCCAATACTGGAGACAATTGGACGACCAGGAGGGTCGACCAACGTCTTATGGATCTTTGGGAGATGGTGGAAAACTGGGATAATGGGATGGGGATTGACCAAAAATCCAATCTCTTTTTTGTTGAGAACTTGTGTTGCTGAACCCAAATCAATAAGATTAGATAATTCCTTCAAGAAGGTTGGAGTTGGATCATGTGGTAGTTCAGAGTAGGAGGACTCACCCCTTCCCCTCTCCCCCCCCCCCTTTCTTTCTTTTCTTTTTTCCCCTCCCCTTCTATTTTCTCCCCTTTTTTTATCTTTCCCTTTCCCTTCCTTCTCTCCCTTTTCCTTCTTTTCCACGTTTCTTTCGTTCTTTTCTCCCCCACCCTCCTATTCCTCCTTTTCCTTACCCCTCTTTTTCTTCTTTTTCTTTTCCCCCCTTTCCCCCCCCCCTCCTTTTTATTTTCCCCCCTTTCCCCCCCCCTCCTTTTTCCCCCCCACCGCACCATGGACAAATAATGTGAGTGTCATCATGTTTTATAGGCATCTCCATTAACATCCTCATTATGTGGTGGGGTATACACAATTTTTCCAGTCACCAACGGGCATAGGGACGCATGCGCGAGCACATAGTACTCTGGGGGCATTGCTCTTGTGATTCCTGACTGATTTATGACATACTTTGCTCTGCGCATGCGCGGCATGAACGTGGCTTGCATGAGGCGCATCTCGCGAGATTTGGCCCTCCATTGCAGTGCGTTGCGTGTCACCGAGCTTGGTGTTTGGAGGCGGCTCTCCTGCGAGTGCCAACAGGTAATTAGCCATCCCCACATGCCCTCACAGCTATACACTATTTGTTTAAGCAGTTTAAGTAGCTTGAGGCTTTCAATTAGTGAGTTTTGGCGCCAAAGTCGGCAGACTGTGCCCCTATATATACCTGCTATATACCATGTTGATACACTTCTTGATAAAGTGCAATTTGTCTGCACGAAACGCGTAGAAGGTTGCAGCCTTCTGTTTTTATGTCCACATAATAAAGAAACATTTTTGCCAGACCTGCCATCACCCCCTTTTTTTGCTGTGCGTTGCACCAACCCATATTGCATTGGACTTCTCCCTATTGGCAACTGCACGCAGACTGAGAAGGACTACTGGTGACACATTCGTGAGTACTTACCTGGGGCCAGCCCAATGAGGTTAGGGGGGGTGTCTTTGTGCATTTACCCCTGCCTTCAGGGCAACTGGAGCTCTTTATTAGGTTTCAATATCTCATGTCCCAGAAGTGTCCCTCTCATATACTCAGTAATGGGATTCCATGCTTGAGCACCAAATCACCTTTTCTGTAATATTCATGGCCTCCTTGTAGTCCCCCTTCCATTTACGCACTTCGGCTTTAAGAGTCCTGGTCTCCTGGCGTGAGACTTCCATCTCTAGGTCTGAAGCTCCTTCTGAGAGACTTTAAGATCCATATTAAGACTGAGGATAGTTTTTTGAGAGATGTCCAGTTCCTTAGTGAGACTGTGAAGTTCCTTTTTAGAGACTTCCAGTTCTGTGCGGCAACTGCTGATCTCTTGGTGTGAGGCATCCAGTGCTGTTAGGAGAGTGTGAACCTCCTTCTGGGATATGTCCACCTCTGTCCAGACACTGTTGACCTCCTGGTGTGTGGCATTCAGTTCTATACAGAGAGTGTGAACCTCATTTTGAGAGACTTCCACTTCTCTATGGCACTTGCGAACTTCTTGGTGTGAGGCATTCAGTTCTATGTGGAGAGTGTGAACCTCATTTTGAGAGACCTCCACCTCTTTATGGCACTTGCGAACCTCCTGCTGAAAGACTGCAATCTCCTTCAGAGCCTCCTCATACTTCTGCTTCAGATTAGCAATCATTCTATTGGATTGACTCTGCTTTGCCACCATGGTGACATTAGTAGTGTTTGCAGTGGCTAGCTCAGTCTTGACCGCCGAGTAAATTGCGAGCACCGTCTTCTGTAGCTCAGCATTATCTTCTCTCTCTATTTTCAATTTTTCACGGAACAGATCACAGTTATGCCAGGCATTTTTCAGGGCATCTTCAGGGCTGGTCAAGGGATCGTCACTCACTGGTTCCGGCTCCGCTTCCCTGGGATGGTTGGTTAAGGGTTCCTCACTGTTGGCACCGGACAGACACTTCTTTGGGTTACACGACTTCTGCCTTGGGCCCTCTGGATATTCTGTCATCCGCATGAGGAATCCTCCATTTTCTCTAGGCTGCAGGGCATCTCGGTCCCCCTTTTTCTCCGCGGGATCTGCGGATGTGTCTGTTCCTTCCACGGATACAAGTTGAAAATGTAAATGAATAAACACACAATCCCAGCAAGCTCAAAACCCACCACATAATATATATATACTCGCTGATCGACCCGGCGTTGCCCGGGATTGTATTGTATTGTATTGTATGTCTTTATTTATATAGCGCCATTAATGTACATAGTGCTTCACAGTAGTAATACACGTGGTAATCAAATAAATAACAGATAATATAAATAACAGATCATGGGAATAAGTACTTTAGACATAAAAGTAACATTAAGGAAGAGGAGTCCCTGCCCCGAGGAGCTTACAGTCTAATTGGTAGGTAGGGAGAACGTACAGAGACAGTAGGAGGGAGTTCTGGTAAGTGCGTCTGCAGGGGGCCAAGCTTTATGGATCATGTGTTCAGAATATCCACAGTGCTATTCATATGCTTCTTTAAGCAAGTGTGTCTTAAGGTGGGTCTTAAAGGTGGATAGAGAGGGTGCTAGTTGGGTACTGAGGGGAAGGGCATTCCAGAGGTGTGGGGCAGTCAGTGAAAAAGGTTTAAGGCAGGAGAGGGTTTTAGATACAAAGGGGGTAGAAAGAAGACATCCTTGAGAAGAACGCAAGAGTCTGGATGGTGCATAACGAGAAATTAGGGCTGAGATGTAAGGAGGGGCAGAAGAGTGTAAAGCTTTAAAAGTGAGGAGAAGAATGGAGTGTGAGATGTGGGATTTGATCGGAAGCCAGGAGAGGGATTTCATGAGGGGAGATGCTGAGACAGATCTAGGAAAGAATAGAGTGATTCTGGCAGCAGCATTTAGGATAGATTGTAGGGGAGACAGGTGAGAGGCAGGAAGGCCGGAAAGCAGGAGGTTACAGTAATCAAGACGGGAGAGAATGAGGGCCTGAGTCAGAGTTTTAGCAGTCGAGTAACAGAGGAAAGGGCGTATCTTAGTTATATTGCGGAGGAAAAAGCGACAGGTTTTAGAAATGTTTTGAATGTGAGGGGCGAATGTGAGAGAGGAGTCCAGTGTGACCCCTAGGCAGAGTGCTTGGGCTACTGGGTGAATGATGGTAGTTCCAACAGTAATGTGGAAGGCGGTAGTAGGGACAGGTTTGGGAGGAAGTATGAGGAGCTCTGTTTTAGCCATGTTGAGTTAAAGGCGGTAGAGGGCCATCCAGGATGATATAGCAGAGAGACATTCAGAAACTTTGGTTTGTACAGCAGGTGTAAGGTCGGGTGTTGAAAAGTATATTTGTGTGTCGTCAGCATAGAGGTGATAATTAAACCCAAATGATGTTATTAGGTCACCTAGAGAGAGTGTATACAGAGAAAAGAGGAGAGGTCCCAGGACAGATGTAATTTTCCCGCTCTCTCAGTCTCTCCACTCCCTCTCTCTCCGCTCCTCCTGTCTCTCTCTCCGCTCCCCCCTCTTTCTCTGCTCCCCCTTTCTCTCTGCTCCCCCTCTCTCTCTGCTCCCCCCTCTCTCTCTGCTCCCCCCTCTCTCCGCTCCCCCTGTCTCTTTCTCCACTCCCTCTCTCTCCGCTTCTCCTGTCTCTTTGTCCGCTCCCCCCTCTCTCTCCGTTCCCTCCCCTCTTTCTCCGCTCCCCCCTCTCTGTGTCTCTGCCCCCATTCCCCTCTCTGTGTCCCACTTCCCCTCTCTCCCCCACTCTCTCTTTTCTCCGGCGTTTCGCCCCCTCAGATTAATGCGGCCCCCCGTGCACAGCGCGGCCCCCCTCCCGTTCCGCCAGCTTAGTGGGGGGCCGCACCCCCTCTCTCTCCTCTCCCCCCTCTCTCTGCTCCCCCTGTCTCTCTGTGTTCCCCCCCTCTCTCTGCTCCCCCTATCTCTCTCCGTTCCCACCCTTTTCTCCGCTCCCCCCTCTCTGTGTCTCTCTCCCTATTCCCCTCTCTGTCTCCCACTTCCCCTCTGTCCCCCCCTCTCTCTTGTGTCCGGGGTTTCCCCCCTTCACAGTAATGCGCCCCCTGTTCAGAGCGCTGCCCCCCCCTCCGTGCAGATTGCACGGCAGTGTGCTGCGGTGGTGGGTGGCCGTGGTGCGCTGTGGGGGGGAGGTGGTGGGAGGGTGTTCACAGGCACCGGAGTGGCGGCGGCGGTGTGGTGTGCTGTGGGGGCGGGCGGGGATTTTCTGGTTCCCGGCGAGGGTGCCGGCAGTGCGCTGCGGCGGTGGGTTGGTTGGCGGCGCTGGCTCCGTTGGGGTGGGGGGGGTGCGGGAGAGGGGTTGAGGGAGAGGGGAAGGCGGAAGGGTGTTCACGGGCATTGGGGGTGGCGGCGGTGAGCTGCAGGCGGAGGGGCTGGCTTCAGGCTCACTGGGGGTGGCAGAGGCGGGTGGGGGGGCTGGTATCTCCCGGCTCACTGCGGGGTGCCGGCGGTGCACTGAGGCGTAGGCGGTGTGAGGGTGGTGTGACTGTCAGTGCGCTGCGGCGGTGGGTTGGTTGGCGGTGCCGGCTCCGTTGGGGTGGGGGGGTGCGGGAGAGGGGTTGAGGGGTTGAGGGAGAGGGGCAGGCGGGAGGGTGTTCACGGGCATTGGGGGTGGCGGCGGTGAGCTGCAGGCGGAGGGGCTGGCTTCAGGCTCACTGGGGGTGGCAGAGGCGGGTAGGGGGGCTGGTATCTCCCGGCTCACTGCGGGGTGCCGGCGGTGCACTGAGGCGTAGGCGGTGTGAGGGTGGTGTGACTGTCACGCCCTGCATAGGCATGGCTGTGACGTCAGCCCACCCCATGGGCCAATGAGCTGTGGCCATTCGCCGGCCAATCACAGGGGGCACAAACTGACAGACAAAAGTGTTTCACTTTTATAATATATATATATATATATATATATACAGGAAGGCCCCGCTTTTCGGCGCTTCATTATCCGGCGTTCCGCTTATACGGCGGTGCCGAGAAGGGGGCCGCCATCTTTAATCCGCAGTCGTGCATGTGCAGAACGGGCGGTCGCACCCGGCGCGCATGCGTAGACCGTTGTCTGTGTGTGCAGACCATAGGCCGTGCATGCGCAGAACGGCGAAAAACGCCGTTCTGTGCATGCAGAGAACTGAAAATCACCGGATCCGCTTTCCGGCGATTTTCACTATACGGCGGGCTCCTGGAATGGAACCCGCCGTATACCCGGGGCCCTGCGGTACACATACATACATACATACATACATATGTATATATTATAAAAGTGAAACAATTTTGTCTGTCAGTTTGTCCTATATATTTATATATATATATATATATATATTGTGATACCATCACTGTCCTCTAGGTGCTGGAACAGTGAAGTAAGGGACATTTCCATCTCACAGAGAGTTAATCCCTTAGAGTAGCTAGTTCATGGAGTTTTGATAGTCAGGAAGTTACTACAGAGAGCTACCAGAGAGAGCTGTTTTTCCCCAGAAAAGAGAGGGAGATAGAAGTGCTCCCCAGCTGTAGAAGAGGCTGGTACAGTCCCCATGACCCACTGGACGGTAGTCGCGGAGTCTGCTGCGACTGCCTGCGTCGTTAATCCCAGGAAGCAGAAGGAAGGATGACAGACCGTGCTGAAGCGGGGATGTCCTATCCTTAATATTTGACCTAAGAGGAGAGATTCTCTGAGCTCTCGGGCTGAGCTCCCCTAGGAAGGAAGGATGTGAGGCCGTGCTGAAGCGGGGACATCTGTTTAAAACCTGGACTTACAGATAAGCAAAAAACCCTTTATTGCTGCGTATAGAGACTGTGTGTGTTAAACATAATACTATCTATTTTGGGGTGGGAACCAGCTTATCTTGCCATCCAGTTAGTGAGAGCTAAATCTATGGTGTAGTTAGTTTTCCCTAAAGGGAATAGGTGTTGATTTTATGTGTTGTTTTGACTTAAAGGGACAGTGGGCCTGTTGGTATATATTATTTAATCCCTATAAATAAACCCCCTGTATAGAGAAATGCTATGTTTCCTGCCTTAAATTGGGACTAAAAGAGACTGCCACGTGGTATGGGCATCACAATTGGTGCAGTTTAATGTGGGTCATCCAAAAAGGCACTGAGCAGCGGAAACTGTGGGTTTGAAAATAAATCCGGGGATTTAAATTGGCTGCCCAACTGAAGTGAAAAAAAAACAAAGTTCTGCAAGCAAAGTCTGTCCCACTGTGTATGACCAGTTGTGCTTACAGGATACACAGGGAAAGATATGAAGAATTGAGGAAATAGCACCTTCAAGAGGTCAAGGTGAAGAATACCCCTGGAGGTAAAAAATGGAGGATACAATGTGTATTATGTGTAATGTACCTGTCACACAAAATAATGTCCTTTCAGGAATGGGTATCCTGGTGTGGTGCCGAAAAAAGGTATCCTGGTGTGGCGCACAAAAAATGTCTAAGGTGTGAAAAGCTGGACCACACCAAACACTGTCCCTTCATTCTGTATGTGTAACGAGTGCTCACCACAAACAGGACAGGACTACAGAGCTGAGGTGGGGATGTTAGAGTACACCGACCAACAACCGTGCAAACGCATCTGGATTGCAGAGTCGTAGTCGTGTAGCTGGGTCAGGGTAGGAGAAGTCAGATTAGTCGTGATACTCGCCGTGGTCTAGGATTGGAGAAGTCGGATGGTCATAGTTCATAGCCGGGGTCCAGGAGTAGAGAGGTCAGAATGGTCGTTGTGCGTATCTGAGGTCCAGGGGTCAGAGTAGATAGAAGTCCGCTACAAGCTGAGTTCAAAGGTAACAGATAAACAAGTCAGAATGCAAAGGCAATAGCAGGGCAGCAGGATGCTAGTGGCAAGCACTAGAAACATAAACAAGGTTTATGCTCAGCCAATTTGCCTAGGGGCTGGCTAAGTATATAAAGCACAGGGAGCCAATGGGAAGGCTGCAGGCAGTGAGTCGTCACACATAGATTGTGTTCTGATAGGCAGGAGTGGAGTGTATCCCAGCTGTGAAGTAATGAAGGGAGTTAGCATTAACCCCTCGAGTGCCCCTGATATTGCGGCGCCGACGTGAAATGGGAACATTGACGTTCTCCATTGCGTCACTGGACGCGGCACAGGGGCTGAGCCTAGGTCTGGTGCTGGCAAGAGTACTGCGGCGCTCGCGCACAGTGGATGCGTGAGTGGCGTCACCCAATGCATCACGGGGGCGGGACCGAGGTCCAATCCTCACAGTACCACCACCCCCCCCTTCAGGGGCGATCTCCGGGCGTCCCAGGGATGGTTTGGAGGGAAACATATGGTGAAAGGCCCAAACGAGCCTTGGAGCATGGAGTTGGTCCCTAGGAATCCACGAACGCTCCTCGAGTCCGAAGCCCCTCCAATTACTACAGCTTCTCTATGATGGTACTAGTTACTGCAGCTTCCCTCTGGTGATCCTGGAGTCCAGAATGGTCTGGACCTAGAATTCCTGCTGGCCTTCACCCAGGAGAGGCTCAGGAGGAGAGCTGGAAGCAGGAAACTGGGAGTCCTGGATGAAGGGTTTGAGGAGAGAGGTGTGGAACACCGAAGGAATCCTCATGGAAGCTGCAACCATAGCCGGTAGGCCACCAGATTGACCTTCTTGATGACCGGAAATGGGCCAGTGAACCGAGGTGCCAATTTAGCTGTAGGAACCTTCAGCCGAATATTCTTGGTGGACAACCATACCTTTTGCCCAGGATTGTAGTCAGGTGCTTCACGGCGATGCCGGTCAGACTGTTTCTTCTGCATGGAGATTGCTTTTCTGAGATTCTCCTGAATCTTTCTCCATGACTCCTGAAGATGCAGAATCCTATTGTCCACAGCTGGCACCCTGGATCCAGATCCTGCAGTAGGAAGAGCTGAGGGATGGAAGCTGAAGTTAGAAAAGAATGGTGATTCCTGAGTTGACTCGTTACGCAGATTGTTATGGGAGAATTCGGCCCATGGCAAGAGATTTACCCAGTTGTCCCGGGTATCGGAAACGAAGCAGTGGATGAACTGTTCCAGTGATTGACTCGTCCACTCCGTCTGACCATTAGTCTGAGGATGATAGCCGGAAGAAAATTGAAGGGAGATCCCTAGTTTTTTGCAGAAGGCCCACCAGAACTTTGAGATGAATTGTGAGACTCGATCTGACACAATGACTTGGGGGACCCCATGAAGGCGGAACACCTCCTTGATAAGATTTCGGATAATTTGAGGGCATTGGGTAGACCCTTGAGGGGAATGAAATGGGCCTGCTTAGAGAATCGGTCGACCACCACCAGGATGGTGTTCCTACCTTTGGATTTAGGTAGTTCCACAATGAAGTCCATGGCAAGATGAGTCCATGGACGATCTGGAATCGGAAGGGGTTATAGCAACCCTGGAGTTCTGTTACAGGGAGTTTTGTTCTGCACAAGTGGTACGAATTCCTTTATGTCTTTGTGCATCCCTGGCCACAAAAGGTCCTTTCCAGAAGATCAATAGTTCTCCTTGTACCTGGATGACCAGAGCTTTTCGATGAATGACCCCATTCCAAAACCTTTTGACGATAGGCTGATGCGGTGAAGAGACGTTCCTCTGGAACTCCGGAATATCAGACTGACCTCTCGTGATGTCCTCCATAGCATCAAATGTGTTGGCAGAGATGATACATGATGGGGGAAGAATGGTTTCCTGTCAGTTCTCAGCTCTCTCTTCTACAAGAAATTGGCGAGAGAGGACGTCTGCCTTCACGTTTTTAGAGCCAGGTATATAGGAAATAATGAAATTGAAGTGAGAGAAGAAGAGGGACCATCAAGCTAGTCGTGACCCCAAGCGGTGAGCGCCTTCAATGTAGAGCAGATTTTTATAGTCTGTCAGAATAGTTACAGGGTTTTCAGTGCCATTGAGCAAATGTCTCCATTCCTCCAAGGCCATCTTGATGGCCAACAGTTCACGATTGCCCACGTTGTAATTCTGCTCGGCAGGAGAAATATGTTTTGAAATGAAGGCACAGGGGTGTAGCTTGTTGTTGCAGGGTACATGGTAACCACATGGTAAATTTGTTTACCCTTCCTGGACCCTGGTGGAGCGATCTCGTAATCCACATCACCCGTGCGGCGGGGTACTTCGAATGGGCCCTGCCATTTGGCTAGGAGTTTGCTCTCACAACTAGGTAACAATAACATCACCTGATCTCCTGGGTGAAACACTCTCATACGAGCATTTTGATTGTAATGTCTCTCCTGATTGTCCTGGGCTGATCTAAGATTCTCCCTAGCAAAATGGCCGACCACATCTAGGCGCTTCCTAAGGTCCAATACATATTGCAGGGTATTCTTAGAAGGGGGCCGCTGTTCCTCCCAGGACTCCTTTAGGAGGTCTAGGATACCCCGGGGTTGGCGGCCATACAGCAGTTCAAATGGAGAGAATCCTGTGGAGGCCTGGGGAACTTCCCGCACTGCAAACAGCAGAAAAGGGAGAAGTTCATCCCAGGCTCTCTTCTCTGAATCAACAAATTTTCTCAGCATCCCTTTTAGAGTTCGGTTAAATCTTTCCACCAATCTGTCAGTCTGTGGATGGTAAACCGATGTCCGAACAGACTTGACCTCTAGTAATTTTAAGACATCCTGCATCAGTTTAGCCATAACATTTGTACCTTGGTCTGTCAACATAACCTGGGGAAGTCCAACCTGTGAGAACAGCTCCAACAACTTGTTGGCTACTTGCTTCGCCGTTGCTGTTCTCAGGGGGAATGCCTCAGGATATCTTGTTGCATAGTCAACTATTACAAGAATAAACCTGTGTCCTTTCGCAGAAGGTTCTAGAGGTCCTACCAAGTCTACCCCAATTCTCTCAAAGGGAACTGACACCAAGTGTAGAGGAACCAAATGGGCTGGTTTTTGTCCCTTCGGACTAGTTAGCTGGCACTCTGGACATGCCGCACATAACTTAGCAATATCACTATGCATCCCTGGCCAATAGAATCGGGACGAAATACGGTCCAATGTTTTATCCCTGCCAAGGTGACCACCCCAAGGGACAGTATGGGCTAGAGTGAACACAGATTTAACAGCCTTGGGAACCAATATCTGTCTGGTGACCTCCCCTGTTTGTGTCTGCCTATTCACCCTATACAGGATATAATTTGATTATTCAAAATAGGGGAATACTATCACCCTCTGTGCATTCAATATCTGCTCATCAATTTTTACCACCTTATCATACTGTCAAGCAAGGAATGGATCTTCCCTTTGCCTCTGGCGAATATCAGGGAGGTATAGGTCTGGTAAATCTCCAGGGCCCATATCCCCCCCTTCTGGCCATCCCCAGCCATCACTTGTGACTTCTGGCTACTAGAATGGTCACCTTGAGACCCATATTTCTGCAACCAGTCCTGTTTGTCAGAGCGTCTTTGCTTCCGAGTCTTTTGAACCCGGTGTCTACTGAGGAAAAGGTCTGCCGAGAAGGGGAACAGTTTACCAGGGTTGTCCTGAGCCATAGAATAAGGCTCCTCGTGAGAGACTGGAGCCATTAGGTCTGAAAAGAAAGGCCAGTCCCAGCCGAGCACAATGGGGGCAGGGAGCCAAGGAGCGACTCCTACTTAGAGGTAGTCCTCCTGACTTTTTACCTGTAGCCGGATTTTGGCCGTCGGATACCATTTTACATCGCCGTGTATACATTCTATAATCCATGGAGAGTCAAAAGAACACACGTTAGGCGGTAACAGTTTCTGGAAGACCAGAGTTTTCCCAGAGCCCGAATTTACAAGGGCCTGGACGGTTTTTCCCCCAACCTGGGCTGGAAGTATCCAGAGCTTGTAGTTTTCTCCAGTGAAGGCCGAGGCGACGGTCCTGCTGAAGGAACAATACATCTGTGGACAGTCCACGTAACAGTGGCCTTGTTCTCCACAGGCAGAACATGGAGAGGGTTCCCTCGCCGGAGGGTGACGCGGATATCGCTCAGCTGGGCCGGATACAGGAGACCAGGCTTCTGATGGGTCCTGTGTGTGACGGCCTCCGAAGTTCCTCTCATGTGGCGACGAATCAACATCAGGAAGTGGAGGAGGTTCTCGGCGGTCTCCGGCATTTAGACCTCTCCATTGTTGGGAGGACTGCTCCTTCTGTGGAACTTGGCAGTGGCGTATGGATGGTCCGTAGTTTCCCCGTTGCTCCGGTCTCCCTCTTTGGGCATCCGCAAGTGCCGGTGTAGTCGGATCCGTCCCCTCCCGGACACTCGCCTGGCCCTCGGCCCCAAGGAAGTTCTCAACGAGTCGAACCGCCAAAGCTAGGGTGTAAGGTTAAAAACTGTATCTGCCAGCTCTGTTCTTTTCAGGGACTGAACAGGTTAAAATAAATATGTGTCAAGCTTTGTTCTCTCAGAGACCAAATGGTAAAAGTATTCTAGCTGTGGACTAGCTGTCCCAGGATATCTATTACATAAGAAATAAGATTATAAGAAACAAGACCACTAGTCTTGTTTCTGACCCCATTAGTAGTTATTGACCTTTTATCCCTATTTCTACCAATTTAGGCCAGATGGTATGTCATTTTAGATGTATGATCTATACATGAGAACTCAGTTTGTAACAGATGTATGAAATTGACACACGATGTATTGTCCTTGTCTTGGGTATAAAAGAACTGCCTTGATGACATATTAAACAGAGGAAAGAACTCAACCACCTTGTGTGCATTGAATCTTTGCTTCTCCGAGCTCGTAACTATCATATCTGAGACCAGAAGCATATAGCAGCTGCGTGATGAATCTCCCCGGGTCGAGTAGAAGAAGTTACCTGCTCTAAGGTCTGGTCAGGTAGACTGGACCTAACAAATGGTGTCAGAAAAAGTGGGATTTGCACAGAAAAAAGGTGAGAAAAACGTATTTTATTGTTTCTCACCATTTCTCTGCGAATCTAAAGAACCTAAATTTTATAGGGCAGAAGAATCGAGGGTTTGAGTCCCTGATTTATATAACAAAGGGTTGGAGTCCCTATTGTTTAATTGAAACGGGCTGTACTGATATGGTGTCTCAGATATGATGGTAATTTAGGATAAGCTAATAATTGTTTAGGTTAAGATGATATTAAGAATAATAAGACTAACCTTATTGTATGCTTGTTAAGATAAAATTCCTTTATAAGTTGTTTATGGGATTATAGGTATACTGTATGAAGAAATGTACTGTAGGATGAGTTAAAATAACCCATATGGATGAATGCAGTGTGGCATAGGTTCCTCAATTAACACTCAAGCACAGCAACAAAGCTGGGAAGATAAAAGATTTTTCTTCCTTTTGACAATCTGAGCTCTGTCTGTCTCCCTCAAATTGCCTGCATGTATAAGCCGCTCTAGCCCACACCTTTTTTTCCCCCAGTGATTTGTTACACAGGAAAGGCACAGGAATGTTGTAGACAGATAGAAAGAAAAAAACTAGAGAGACAAGAATTAGAAAGTTGAAATAATAAGAATTTTGTTTTATAGGACAGGTTACAGAGATGGTTTTCTTTTTGTTGAAATGTTGTTAGCAAGTCAGCAGAGCTCTTAGGAGAGAGAAAGACAGAAAAATATAATTTTTCCAATTTAATTTTAAGACATGCAAACCCAAATTATTTGTGCCACATTAACCAAGTATGAGTGTATATTAAGTTGAATTAATAATATTTTCCCGTCTGAATTGAAAAGTTCAGGGAGTCTTATGTATTACAAAATTAAGTGGAAAAACAAGATTATAACAGGTATAGGTTTCTTTTTCCATTAGAATGTTTTTATTACATTTTCAGGCATGAATATGATAAAAAGGTTGATTGTATGTAATCCTTGTGTGTGTGCTTGTAAGAATCTGAGTGAATTCTATCCATGTGAAAGTGTTATGTGCATTGAATAATAAGAAAAACGGTTTATTGTATATATACAAAATTACTATTCAGGGCAAGTGCTTCTAAAATAAGAATATAATTAATTGCTCATGTTGAAATTTAATTTTTAAAATGTGTACACCCCCACTATAATATAAACTAATTTACACTGGGCAGGGGAAAGTTTTGGGTATCTGTGGAGAAAAAGAATAAAGAAAGGATTAATTATTTTTGTAAACAGTTCTGTCACTGGATTAATAAGGATGTTTATCGTACTGGCCAGGCGATTTATTTCCTTAAACAGAATTACAATTCTTTTCCTCTAAATCTCCACAGATAAAATCAGGTGAATATGTTATATAGAAATAACAGGCGAAATATATTCTAGACACAAAGCTAACTAGAAGCTGAGAATTTTAAAATTAGTTTTAAAAGTTAATTATGATATGAAAAAAAAGGATATCTTTATAAATTTAGTCTGCAGGATCAAACTGTTTTGTTTTCCTATTTATTAGAATAGGTGAGAAAATATGTCTGTTATTTTTGTAAAAACTGGTTGCATGTGTGAAAGAAGTGTAAAATTCTGTTTGTTTTGTGTCTGCACTCTGTGCTCTTTTTGTGTATAACCAGTAACTAAAACTGTCTAAAGTATATATTAAGCCTATAATTTTCTGTTTAACAAAGATCCAGTTTTAATTTTTGAATACCAGTAACATTATCGGGCTCCGTGACGAGCTGCATATTTCAAGCTGTCCTAAATTGTATTGCAGTAAACAGTAATTAACCATTTTTTCTGTTACAAGGTTTTGGCAGGAAGCCCAGAAAGTTATTTGAGCTTGTTATATGGCTTGAAATGGAAACAGTTGTAAATTGATTAATATAGAGTTCAAATGAACAGAGGACAGTAACCTAGAATGAGCACTCTAAACACCTGGTGGGTGAGTAATGAAGTGGTTAAAACTTAAATCTTTAATATCCGTGTAAAATGATGGGAATTAAAACAGATATTAAACGCTCAGATCCTATAGTATGAGCACAATGTAATGTTCTGGATCACTGATTAACTGCATAGAATCACTAAACTAGTGTCTTGCAGTGGGAACAGTGAAGTGGATAAAGTAACCACTAGTCCAATGTAATCAGCACAAAATACTCTAGTGCTGATGTACGTTTAAGTGTGCAGACCCTGAAATAGCAGTAAAGCAATGGACAAGGAAAACTGACCCTAGCCAGGTCTGCCAGTATACTAGAGGGTTCTATGTGGAATTATTTTTCTGCAAAGTTGATCAAATATTTAATATTTTATCATTTTTTAACCATCTTTTTCTCTCAAATGTGTCCCACCTTTAAATCTGTGTCTATAAGTTTTTTATGCTACAGGTTGTTCTTTCAGCAAACCAGATGTTATTTGGTGTTCTAAAAGTTTCTGTCAGAAGACTATAGCAGATTATATTTATATTCAGTAGGGTTTTTTTTGTTGAGATTTTTAATGTCAATTTTATACCCAAAGGTTTCAGGTTAGTTTTGCTATACGTCAAGCAATTCCATTAAGGTTATGCTTTAAATGCTGTTATCCTTTGTGTAATATTGTTCACATGTAATAAAAGTGAACAAAAGGAGGGTGTTATTGCTGTTAATATTGCTGGCTGCCCCTGAAACCGTATGGCAAGGGCTGAGATTGTCAGCTCTTGGGTCTAATATTTTACCTTACTGTGTTGCCTATAATTTTTCCCTTTTATACTGTCCCCCATAGGGGTATAAGCAAGGAACTGTGTATGGGGGATTAACTGTGTAAGACCAGTGGGCTAGTTAATGCATTCTCTGTGTATTCCCTTTGCCTCATGGGCCTGCAGCTGTCTGTGCAAGCTTATAAGTGGATTGCCTTGTATGGGTGGCCCCTTATGAGAAATAGCTGCAGAACAGAGTCTCCTGGCACATGAGGGGAAAGGGAGGTGATATTTTGGCCTGTCTTGCCTGCCAGCAAGGTATTCTTAGCTGGTGTCTTAGAGAAGAGAAGATTTTAGAACCCCACATGATAGGTGCAAATGGTGGAGTGCAAGCTCTTGTGTCTACATGTTGGTTGTATGTGTTTTAAACCTACAATGCATTGTGCTTGTCCTGTGATTTAAACCCAGGTTGGTGAATTAGCATGTGAATAAGCATTCCAATGCCCCAGCTCAGATATGGATTGCCTGAAAGTGAACTGACCCTGTTATTTCCTATGTCATGTTCCATTAGCCCTTGAACTGTGACATTTCTTGTGTGTCAGTTTTAGGGGGATATTTGGGTGGAAATATAATTATTTTGGTTGCAGGAGTTGGGGGGGGCCAAAGTGCTGGTAGTCATTTAATTTTCCCCAGCAAGCAGGCATGATTTGACGGTGCGCAGGGTGAATTACACCAGGGCTTCCCTGTGTCCACCAGACTCCTTGATTTTGAGCCCAAATCCCCCCAAGTTATTTCCCTAATAAGTATAAGGTCCCCCAAAGTATATTCTCTATTTCTTGTGTTTCTGTGTGTTTTTGAGGTCCTATCCGAATAAACCGCAATGTATTTTTCTGCCTGTTTTGCTTTGTGACCGATCCCTTAAATATAAAGGTGTATTTGGCCTGGCCTACCGTGACAATCAGAAAGAATTTTTCTCATGGGAAGACTAATGGTCACCCCAGGTACATTTTAGATTTAATGTTGTATGATATGCTCTAAACAGACGATTTTAATCAGCGTCTATTGTGTGAAACTAATGCAATTGTTTGAGTGTCTCATGTCCAGGTGCAGTCCTTCTAATTAGATGAAGATAAAGGTGACGCAAAAGCGCTTTTCATCTAAAGTGGAGAGGCCCATTCCAGATTCTACCCCGTCAGAGTATTTTCCTGGATCCATGTTACACAAGTGCACCCACAGTCGCTTCAAAATTAAACCTCAATACAGAAGGGAAGGCCTAAAGACACAGTTATTTTCAGTTGGTGTTTTGGGTCACAATAAAACCCGGCACTAACCAAAGAAGGAGAAAAGTTCATAGGCAGAAATCCGGACCTCAATATATGAACTTTGAACTTTTTAATAACCTTTTTTACAGGTTTTATTATTTTAATTACAATGTTTATTCTATTAGGTTTATATAAGTAGTGTCTACATGAAGATGATAAGGAAGGAACAGATATAGCTTGTTTAGCCATAATTTTTCTGTATGGTTTTTATTATTCTGTATATAGCATATATGTACACCTTCTTGTTATATAATGGAATCCTGGTAAACAAAGCCCACATCTTATGTGCAATGTAACCCAATGTACTATCCATACCCAATAAGTTGCACCCCAGGAACACGAGAGTTATATTTAACCCCTTGGAAAAAGACAAGATGCTATAAGATATTTGTAGAACTATATATATATATAAGAAACTGGTTATGAAGGGAGTAGAAATACGACTTTGCCCTGGGGAAGTTATTGACTCTGTGATAGAAGGATAGATAAAGTATTATCCTGCAACTAGACCAGGTTATGTTATTTGGGAAAAGTGATTTTAGTGTTTAAAGGTAGAGATGAGGGTTGGGATTTGTTGGGGCTTGGTGGTTAGATTATTTCGCCGGGAGCGAAGCTAGTGGATGTTTTTGTATGTGTTTTTGTCCTACTCATTACTCTCTATATATGCGTTATGAACAGCAAAACTTTGGTTCAGAAGTGCGTTACAACCCCCCCTCCGATGCTATGTCTCTTTTTGGTGATGAAAATGTCAGCAGTCCCCCAGAAGAAGAGACCAAAAAAGAAATCAACTGGGCCGATACAATGGCCAGATAGGAATCAAGTTATGCACTATGGGACTATTTTTTTGGTCCAGCAGGACTATGATATGGTTAACCGTTCTTTAAAAAGACTGTCTCTAAAGGATAAAAGGGGGCTGAGAAGATTGGATATGAGGAAGGTGGGAAGGGCGTGTGTCAACCACAAGGAAAGGATCACAAGTCAGCCATTTTGACTATGGCAGCCATTTTGTCTGTTCCGATATTCTGAGTAAATGTAGTATGTAAGATGTATGTGTTGGGCAGTCGCTTCTAGGAAATATTCACCCCCACCAACCCCCACTTATTCTCAGAAATAGAATTTACCCGCTTTTCAAATAATGTCCACCCTACCTAAGCAAAGGATACGAAATTGAAAGGCATTAATTATTAAAAGTAGCTCAGTTAAGAGAGTTGCGGGGGGGGTCTAATACCTTTTTAGGAATGTATGATTTATATGCAAAAGGGGATTTTTTAGTAGTCAATATAGATGCCGTTTTTAACGATACTAAAGACGCTATTTTAAGGCTCAGTAGCAAATGGCAACAAATTAGAGCAATATTGCAAAATTGTATGGCACTAGATTATCTGTTGGCAGCACAAGGAGGGGATTGTAAGTTAGTAGGTAAAGAATGTTGTGTTTATATTGATGGCCAATCATAAAGTATACATCATGACATGGACACTCTAGCAGAAATTCAATCTAGAATGCGAGAGGAACCAAAAGGGTTCGATTGGACATTTGGTCTTGGAAATTGGCTAGGTGCGTTGGGAATGAAAATTCTTTATGGAATCATGGCAATCACAAGTTTATTACTTTGTGTGTATATGTTAATCCAAATGACTAGATGTATAATCAGCTCTATTTTTGCCAAAGAAAGCTGCTTCTGCTTCTAGCTCTACAGTTATGTATATGTTTCCCACAATGAGAGCGAGAAATACCAATAGTCTTGGTACTCGTCAACCACCCATATGTTCATCTCTGATTATCAAACGAGATACCTAAAAGAGATAGGTTTCTGCATCCCCATGGTCTCTTAGAGGTTTCTCCCTTGAAGTTTTTCCTCTCCTGAGTGGTGTGTAGAAGAATAAATGGGATTGGTCGATTGGATTGTTCTTCCAGAACAATAGGAGGGAGTAAGGTTAAAAACTGTATCTGCCAGCTCTGTTCTTTTCAGGGACTGAACAGGTTAAAATAAATATGTGTCAAGCTTTGTTCTCTCAGAGACCAAATGGTAAAAGTATTCTAGCTGTGGACCAGCTGTCCCAGGATATCTATTACATAAGAAATAAGATTATAAGAAACAAGACCACTAGTCTTGTTTCTGACCCCATTAGTAGTTATTGACCTTTTATCCCTATTTCTACCAATTTAGGCCAGATGGTATATGTCATTTTAGATGTATGATCTATACATGAGAACTCAGTTTGTAATAGATGTATGAAATTGACACACGATGTATAGTCCTTGTCTTGGGTATAAAAGAACTGCCTTGATGACATATTAAACAGAGGAAAGAACTCAACCAGCTTGTGTGCATTGAATCTTTGCTTCTCCGAGCTCGTAACTATCATATCTGAAACCAGAAGCATATAGCAGCTGCGTGATGAATCTCCCCGGGTCGAGTAGAAGAAGTTACCTGCTCTAAGGTCTGGTCAGGTAGACTGGACCTAACATAGGGTTTCAGCAGCATGGCGTTTTACCCATGAGCGTGCGGAAGGGAGTATTACCTGTAGGAATTGTTCCAAAACAACGTGTTCAAGAATTGCCTCCTTAGAGCGCTTCTCGGGTTGTATCCAGCGGTTACACAAGTCCAATAACCGCTGAGCGAGGACCTGGGGTCTCATCTTAGCGGTGTACTTCAGGTTCCTGAACTGCTGCCGGTAGGTCTCTGGGGTCAGACCTAAGCGATCCAGTATGGCGGCTTTTACTTGTTTGTAATCCATTGCCTGGTCTGCTGGGAGGCCCCGATATGAGGCCTGGGATTCTCCTATGAGGAGCGGGGCCAAAGCGGTTGCCCAGCGATCTGCAGACCAGCCCTGGGTTTCGGCAACTCTTTCAAACGTCAGTAGAAAAGCCTCTTTATCCTCGTTCGGAGCCATTTTCCTCAGGAGGACCGGGGGTTTGTTCGCAAGTTCTGGATTGGCAGACCCCTGGGATTGAGTCAGCAACCTGGCCATCCGCTCATCCTGTGCTTCCTGCTGCTGGATTAGGAGCTGGGTTTGCTGCTGCAATAGTCTTTCATCTCTCTCTGCCTGTAGTCAGGCCTGCTCGCACAGAAATGCTTTTAAAAGTTCTTCCATTTTTTGTTGTTGTGTGTGTGGCCCTTCAACTGCAGGGGCCTCTCAAAATCCCAATTCTGACACCATATGTTGCAGGGTACATGCAATCACACACGCGGGTTCTCTTGATAAGGCTTATTTATTGATCCTTAAAAAATACAGCACACAAAAACAAAATAGCTTCTTTTCAGCATACAAAAACAAAACAGCTTCTCTTCAGCATGCAGGACACAGACAGTTCATCAAACATGTACTTTGAAAACAGACCTTATAGCAGTAATCTTACTTCAGCATTTCAGTCCTATCTCTTGACTAGCTAGCTCCCATGTGTGTACAGCCTGGGGGTTTTAAAACACCTGGATTATGCAGCTGGGACCACTCTAATTGTCAGGAGCTTCCCAGCTGAAAATTAACCTTGTCACTGCTGCACTGCATACCTACACATACGTCTGCCAGGCATATAGCTGGTGACAGTCATTTACCCTGTCACATTTGTCTTGTGGGGTTTTCCTTTGGGACAAGATTGTCCTGGCCCCAACATCTGAAGCGTCCACCTCGAGCGTGAAGTGTAGTCATGGATCAGGATGCACCAACACGGGGGCCGACTCAAAGGCAGTTGTTAGCTTCTCGAATGCTTGAAGGGCTGCAGGAGACCAAAGTGTCGGGTCAGCTTATTTCTGTGTCATCGCCGTAATGGGTGCTACTATGGATGAAAAGTTTTGTATGAACCTTTGGTAGTAGTTTGCGAAGCCTAAGATCCATTGCTCGGCCTTCAGGGTCGTAGGGCAAGGCCAATCCAAAACTGCTTTCACTTTGGCTGGATCCATGGCAAGGCCAGTATTGGAGAGGAAGTAGCCCAGAAAGGATGTCATAGTCTGATGAAAGTGACACTTCTCCAATTTTAATATCCTACATCCCCAGGCATCAATAACATATAGACGACCACCGAATCTTGCAGACCGACTAGTACATAGTCACTCTAACATCTCTACATGGCTTGATACTAACAAGGTAGTGGATACTTACAGATGTGGTACCTGCAAGGCTTGCAAATATATCTTACCTTCTAAACAATTTCATGGAGCCCTAGTTACCAGGCAGTATGTAACCCTGCTCCCCCCCCCCCCCCCCAGACTCTTCGGTGGTGTCTAGGGTACATGGGGCTGATTACATGCGGTGTGGTGCGTACCTGTGAGGAACAGGAAGGCCTGAGCTTCCCGCGGTGTTGTGGGGGAGCCAGGACTGGGCTTCTGGGGTGATAGCCTCCATGATCTCTTAGTGGTGCAGCACCTCCATCTTCTATACTCCCAGGGTAATGGGACAGGACCGGTATAGAAGAACCCCTCAGGTCCCAGGGTTATACTCTCCAAATCACACACAGTCTTTACGGGTGCAGAACAGTCTCTTTATTTAACAGAGCAACGATATCCCAACGATAAGGCTTCCAGCAGCCGCAATACAATCGCCAGGACTAGGTACACACCGCTCACCTCCTCTCCTTCCCTCCAAGTCACTCTTCCGACAGGATGGTCTGAGCTAGGGCTTCAATACCCCGTGGCCCACCTCCGAGGTTAGCCTCGAGGTGGGTCTTGAATTCTCCCCCCCGTCACCCCTGGCAGTGGGGTGAGGGCATTGGTCCACCAGTCTATGATTCTATCAGCTCTACTTATAGACGCTGATCGTTTCAGTTCCTCTCGCTCTCATCCGGCACGCTGCGCCGGGGAGCCCTCAGCCTCCTGATACTCCTCGGACCGTTCCGCAGGATTCGTGGCTTACGGCATAATACTCAGCAACTCTAGACTCTCGATATCACTGTTCACTCGAACTCTTCCTAAGCTACTCTCTCTTCCGATGGACCATCAAAAAGAGGAACACAGCACCAAAGCTCAGAAGAAGAACAACACCAAACTCACCGGAGTTGGCTGCTAAATATAGAGCTAGCCCCTCCCCTCATGGTGATGAATACAAAAAGGATGGGGGAGCACAATAGTTGGAAACAGGCAGTGTTGTAGAACTTGTAATTGCTCTTAAGATGAAGCAGTTATATCCTGAGCGAGTGTGGTAGCTCAGGTGTCTAATGTCTAATTGGAAGGATAGGCACACATGGGTGTATATATGTTGGTGAGAAGGTAAAATAAAATAAAGGTATATATAACTTACACGGCCTTGTGTAAGCCCAGTCGCATCAAAGTTTCTTTGGGAATCCCGTGTGCTTCTAATGAGGCTTTTCTTCTTGCAGTGTGGGTTCTTCTTCTTGATGTGTAGGCCGCTTGCTTCGTTGGTTCAAAGTGCCGCTCCAGGGGGATTTCCTCTCGTGTAAACAGAAAGGAGGATAGGGTTAACACATATACATATATACGTCAATGAGAGGGGGGGATGGTGTGTTTATGGACCACCAAAAAAATACATATATATTATAATCTGGCACTCACACGGGCTAGTGTGAGTGTACTCTTATCTTGGTATCTTGTTCATTATTGGGTGTTGCCCAATCAGTATCATGTGATGAAAGGGTGGGGTATAAGGGTATAAGTGGTAAATATATCACAATACTCACACGGGCCAGTGTGAGTACACACTCCTAGCGGTATCTTTGTTCTTCTATTCCTGATGTAGCTAATGGTGAAGATGGGGTTAACACATATAAAAGACACTAAGGTCTGGAGGGTAAAAACTAACTTTAATAAAAAACATGCGAAATAAAAACAAAAACAGAAAGCAAACGCTTCTGTGGGAAAGTAAAAGCAAGGGGGGGACAGTGTGGTGTATAGTTGTAGGGGGTCTCGCCTTCCGCGTCCGGATGGGGAGCTGCAACTACACCTCCGTCTCCTCTGTGATGTGCTGTAGAATGTTCCAGGTAAAAGAGCAACGCGTTTCGTCCAAGTACTGGACTTCCTCAGGCTCTGTAGATGTGGTCCTGCTATTCCCAGCCTCTTTTATGCCGGGTTAAGCCAATCCTGATCGTTGTGTTGTTTCAATCCCGTTTCTCTAATGCGACGGGACGTCGCCATCTTGTGAGGTGCGCGCGCATCCCATCTTCTATTGGGTCGCGCATGTGTGGTTGTCTAATCATTAATAAAGTTTTCAGGGTTGAAGAGTTGCGTGTGCTTTCTAGCATAGGCAATGCAATCGTATGCCTTTGTGAATGTCCGTATTTGTCTCAATAAAGTTCTGTGTTGTTAAAAAAGAAAAAAAAAGGAAAAGGAAAAAGTGCGTGCGCAGTCCCCAGTATACTGCGCGGTTGTATGTTCTGTTGAAAGTCTCTAGGTACTCTCATTAATAACCAAATGCCGGAGGGGTTAAAAAATGCCTAAAAAATATCGTGGAAGGTATTGAGTATACCTCTGGTGACTGCTGCATAAGGTATAATTATTATACTGTGCCATAATTCTCTCGGTGTGTAACCTAACAAAATGGTCTATATGTGCTAAGTTATGTGTCTATTCTTGTGTACAAGTTGTGTATGTGTCTAGTTATGTGTCTATTCTTGTGTACTTATAGTGTTATAAAGTGATTAAAGATGTGATATAAATTCTAAATTGTGTTGTTCTAAAAAATAATAGATATAATATAATCTTGTGTTATTGGAGGTTAATTTATAAATAATATATGTTCTAATGTGAGTTACTTTAAGGGGTGGTAGATATAATTTAGTCTTGTGTTGATAAAAAAAAGTGTGAGTTACTACAACTGGGCTTACACAAGGCCGTGTAAGTTATATATACCTTTATTTTATTTTACCTTCTCACCAACATATATACACCCATGTGTGCCTATCCTTCCAATTAGACATTAGACACCTGAGCTACCACACTCGCTCAGGATATAACTGCTTCATCTTAAGAGCAATTACAAGTTCTACAACACTGCCTGTTTCCAACTATTGTGCTCCCCCATCCTTTTTGTATTCATTGCCTACAAGGGTCCCGGATAGATCCTGCTGGGGTTCCGAGTCACAAGAGGACACCACTTGAAAACCACTTACAGGCAGTATTACACCACTCTTTTTATACTTCCGCACATCAGATAAGCCATACAGAGATAGCGCCCGGGTACCTCTTCAAACACCTCCCCTCATGGTGTCAGCAAAGCCTCCCCTCTTGCTCACGCCTGCAGCAGAGTCCAGGCCTGCGTCTACCACTCAGGTTAGGGCTATGAAGGGGGAAAACCCATGATGATTGCTGGCGCCTGATCTTAACAGGACTTATCACAGTAGAAGGAAGATAGGTATAGCCTGAGCTGTTTACAGGGGGCTACAAGTATAATATGAGAAATTATATAAACTGCAAATCTGAAGGAGTGATATATTTAGCAACTTGCAGATGTGGAATGAAATACGTGGGGAAAACCTCCCGGGAACTACATAGAAGAATCCTGGAGCATATTAGCACCATTAATACCAAGAAAGATGTGCCAGTAGCCAGAGACGTTAACTCCATACATGGGGGTGATATTTCCTGTTTGACCTTTCTATGGTCCGAATTTAGACTGCGTACCGGGCCACTGGATGACTGCCTTGAGAAATATAGAAGAGAGATGAGGCAGCGGTTACCTTTTATCCGGGCGTGTCGAATACTCTGCAGATCTCCTTGGGGAATCGGCGTATGTCGCAGATGAGGTCCGGCTTTTGTTCCCCCGATGAAGCCAGTTACAGTGAAACGTATGTAGGGTACGTCTGACGTCACCGTCACGTGACGTCGGCTCATCGGTGAGGTGTGGGCCATACACTGTCTGAGTGCTTCGTAGACTGCGTCCGTGGGCAGCAAGTGCACTCAGACTTCAGGGTTGATCTCTCCTATATCTGCAGTGAGTGTGGCTGGTCTTACAATAGACTGGTCGAAATTATATCAGAGTTTATAGTAGTGTATATTGATATACTGAGTGAGGTGTGTAGTGGCTGCCCCAACTCAGCCATCATTGTATACAGCCTCACTTTTCATCTAGCAGACAAGTACATTCAACTGCCTTCACCCCATTTTACTGCAATGGTCACAGGGGTTCAGAGATATACTCATACTTACCTTGGTATAGAGATCACCCACATTCTAGGGTCTATTAAGATTTACTAAAGAGGTATTTATATATAATTACACCTCCATTAAACACCCTACCACACCTCTCCGTCTTTTAATTATTATTTGTTTGTTTGTTTTTTGTATGTGGTTTCTCCAAACAATTTATTTTAATCAGTTTATAATAAAATTTAAGTTTTAATTAGGGTGCACTTTCCTTAGTGCCACACTAAAGGGATTCTTTCTTTCCTCTCACCTACTGTCAATTCATTCCCTGTGAGCACCACCCTTTCAGTAATTGTTTGGATCAATTTCCCTCCCTTTGCTTGAGCAGAGTAAATTCTGCAGCTTTCACCTGCGTACAGATCCCCTTGACTGTTAACCAGTAGCCAGACACGTTAACTCCATACATGGGGGTGATATTTCCTGTTTGACCTTTCTATGGTCCGAACTTAGACTGCGTACCGGGCCACTGGACGACTGCCTTGAGAAATATAGAAGAGAGATGAGGCAGCGGTTACCTTTCATCCGGGCGTGTCGAATACTCTGCAGAACTCCTTGGGGAAGCGGCCTATGTCGCAGATGAGGTCCGGCTTTTGTTCCCAGATGGGTGAAACCCACGCCAAGGCATTATCGACTAGCAGGGATACGATATAGGCTATCTTAGATCGCTGGGATAGAAAACGTGACGGTATCAATTCAAACTAAATAGAACACTGGTTAAGAAACCCGCGACAACCAAGAGGTTCGCCGCCGTAGCGGTTGGGTGTAGGGAGTCGGGGTTCGGAGGCTCCGTTCATGGGAATGGTTGTGGGAGCAGACACCACTGAGGGGACAGGGTCCACAAAGGCATTTTTAGCCTGATCAGTCAAAGCTTGTACTGCAAGTAGAATTTGCTATTGACTATTCTGGTCAAGCTGTTTCTCCATTTGGCCAAACATGTCAGAGTGCATGCGCAGAACTTGAGCCACCTCAGAGAGGTCCATGTTTGTGGGGCTAAACATACTGTAACGAGTGCTCACCACAAACATCACAAGACCGAAGGGCAGAGGTGGGGATGTTAGAGTACACTGACCAACAACTGCGCAACCGTGTCCGGATTGCAGAGTCGCAGTCATGTAGCTGGGTCAGTGTTGGAGAGGTCAGATTATTCGTGATACTCGCCGTGGTCTAGGATGGGAGAAGTCAGATGGTTATTGTGCGTAGCCGGGGTCCAGGAGTAGAGAGGTCAGAATGGTTGTTGTGCGTAGCTGAGGTGCAGGGGTCAGAGAAGATAGATGATAGAAGCCCGGGTACAAAGACTAAACAAAGTTGGCGCAGAAAGGAAGGAGCAGATAAGATAATAGTACAGGCTGAAAAAAAACCTGAAATGCATGCTTGCTAATGCAAGAAGCCTGACAGATAAAATGGGGGAGCTTGAATTAATAGCTGTAAGGGAGCAGTATTATATCATAGGCATTACTGAAACATGGTGGGAGGAAACTCATGACTGGGCAGTTAATTTAGAGGGTTATTCCCTTTTTCGGAAGGATCGAGCAAATAGAAAAGGAGGTGGAGTATGTTTATATGTTAAACTGGATCTAAAGCCTATAATAAGGGAAGATGTTTATGAATTGAATGATGAAAATGTAGAGACCTTGTGGATAGAAATTAGCAAAGGAGGTAAAAGTATAAAGACAATGTTTGTAGGGATCTGCTATAAACCACCAAATATTGGTGAGATTGAGGAAGCTAAAATACTTTTGCAAATGGCGAAGGCATCAAAACTGGGTCATGTTTGCATAATGGGTGATTTTAATTATCCAGAAGGACTGGGGCAATGAGATTAGCATTACAACTAAAGGAAACAGTTTTTGGGGGGTGCTATAAGACCATTACATGACAAATCATTTAGGAACCAACCAGGAGAGGAGCATTACTGGATTTGACAAGATCAAACAATGTAGAAAAAACAACAAATATTCAAGTCCTGGAACATTTGGGTAACAGTGATCATAACATGGTCTCATTTGAAATAAATTATCAAAAAACAGATTACTAGGGTTCAACAAAGACTTAAAATTTTAGAAAAGCAGATGTTAATAAACTGAGGGCTAATCTACAAGTAATACATTGGGATGATGTTTTTGCAGGGAAAAATGTAGAAGATAAATGGGCAGTCTTTAAAACATTGTTAGAAAAGCACACTTAGGGGCCTATGCAGAAAGGGCCGAAAAATGGCATTCGCCAGGGTTTCAATTCGCCAGGTTTTTGGCGTGTTAACCTCGCTGTATGCAGGGAGGGCCGAATCCCTGGCGAATTAATGCGCCACCACCATTTGATAAAATGGCTAGTAACCGGTGGCGAGACGGCTGCCTGGCGAGAAGCTGCCGAGAAGCCGTCCCCTGGCGAGTTGTGTTTGCAGCAGAGAGAGATCCGCTGCTCTCTCGGCGCAAACATCAGCACATTAAAAATTATTTCAAATACATTTTTATTCATAGTGTACATGTGCAGGGGGTCTCCAGAGCTGAACCGCATTGGTTTCAGGTCTGGGGACCCCCTGCTTCCCGAGATACAGGCCCCTTTATGAGGTGCCGGTATCCCTCTGCATTTAAAGGTCCCGATCACGTGACCGGGGAATGTAAAGAAAGCAGAGGGATACCGGCACCCCCTAAAGGGGCCTGTATCTCGGGAAGCAGGGGGTCCTCGGACCTAAAACCAAAGCGCTTCAGCTCCGGAGACCCTCTGCACATCTACAGTATAAATAAAACACACATATCAATACACAATCATTCCTTACCTTAGCGGCTATGTGCTACGGTAACAAAGCAACATTAATGTATTTTTAATAATAGTGTACAGTGAGCAGGGGGTCCCCTGAGCCACAAATCAATGCGTCATTAAAAGAAACATGGCCGTCCACACATGGTACGGTAGCCAATCAGAGCGTGGGAACTCCATCCCTACTCTGATTGGCTCTAGTACCATGTGACAGGCTTTCAATGACATCACATCCTTTCTCCCCCAAGCCTCTGTCACATGGTATACTAGAGCCAATCAGAGTAGGGATGGAGTTCCCACGCTCTGATTGGCCACTGTACCATGTGTGGACAGCTATGTTTCTTTTAATGACGTCATCTTAAAGGCAATTGAAGCAAAGCCATTCTGATTGGCTGTGCTTTCATTGCCTTTAAGTGACGTCATCATTTTTTTTTTATCGGACAAAACACATGGTTTTCACGGCCCAATCAGGGCCGTGGGAACCATATGACGAAAATGTGATGTCATAGGCCTTTAAAAGCCTATGTCGTCTCATTTTGAAGCCAGCCGCCGAGGAGGAAGGACCTCCTACAGAAGAAGAAGGCCAGGGCATGGCCGAAGACGGGAAGAAGACCCCGGAAGAAGATAGAAGAAAGAAGAATACAGATGAAGATGGATTAAAATTAGAAGACCCGTGGATTGATTTGGATTTTTAGTTTAATGTTTATTTTTTTATGGTTTGTTATTTTATGGGTTCCTGCGCCTGGTGGTTTTGATCGTGAGTAACCAGTTCAACGGGAGTCGGTGGGGTCAAGTAATGATAAGTGAACTAAAGAAATGTATTTAATTGAACTAGTTAATTTTTTTAAATTCTTTTCTTTACATGTTTATTTAATTATCTTTGGTATATCATTTCTTGCCACTGTATGTATGTATGTATGTCTAGAGAGATATATACATACAGGGTAAGAAATGATAGTGTTTTAAAAGCTTGATTTGATGTGTTTTTAATTATTTTGACTATGCTGCTACGCTTAAATGTGTGTTTAAAGTCTTTTAAAATTAGATAGATGTAATCGTTGCTATTGTATGTTGTATTAGAGGTCAGGGTTAGCCTTGGTTGTCAATTTTTTATGCTTGTTGGTACTTATATATTTTCACAGGCTACATTGCTCAGTTGTAGGTTTGAATTAGTTAATTGTTTAATTGTTAGGGATGGAAAGTAAATTGTTTAGGGATGGAATGTAAATTGTTTAGGGATGTCATTAATGAATGGTAATTGATTTATGTTTACCGGATTGGTTACAATAGTATATTTGTTTGGAGTTATCTGTATTTTGCTTGCAATGTTATTGTTAACATTCATTTGCAGAATGTATATGGTGCTTAGATTGTATGCATCATATATACAATGTAAATGCAATGTGTTGATTGTGATTTGAGGTTTTTGATTGGCATTTGATCTTTTTGATTGTAATATCAGTTAGGATTATGAAAGGAAATTACTTGTATTGTAGTGTGTATTTATGGAGAACTGTTATTTTGAGTACAGCATGTTGTTGACAACACTTCTACATTTATTTGTATATTGGTTCATCATGTGTGTGTATATCTCTCTCTCTCTCTCTCTCTCTCTCTCTCTGTATATATATATATTTGCATGATGAAGCCAATGTACAAATTCATGGGTGAAGGGTGGGTTTTGGGCCAGTGTGGCTTAACCCCTTAATTACCTTTGCGGTTATTATCCGATATGGTATTTAAGGGGTTAATTGATATCTGAATGTAATTGCAATGTATTGGTTTTGTATTGGCTATGTTTTTTGTGGGCAAGACAAGGATGTTGCTGGCGACTGAAACTTCTTATTGATAAGGCCAGTAGTACTTAATTTATTTGAATATGCTAGTTAATGTTTTTAATAATGGGCAAATAATCTATTATCCATATCTGGATAATAGTTATTTTGCACATTATTGTACTGTAGGTGTTGGGGGGTGGGGTGTTCCCCAACGGTATGTGGGTAGGCCTCCCTTGTGGGTAGTGGGTGAGGGTGGTTAGGCCTCACGAGGTGGGGAGTTACTGTGGGAGGGTATGTAGGCGTCTCGAGTGGTGGGTGAGGGTGGGTTAACCCCTTAATGACTGTAGCGGTTAATAACCGCTATGGTGATTAAGGGGTTAAGGGACATTACTTTGGATGTTTTCATTGTTGTGTCTGTTTTGCAGCAGCGGAGGGGGCATGGGCAGGATGAAGATGAGGATGGCCTTCATCGTGGCAGCCGGAAATGGGTGAGTGCTATATGTATTTAATGTATTTATTGCTATTTATGTATTTAAAATGGACACATTCACTATTATCCCTTTGTGGATAATAGTAATTGTGGCCATAACTATACTGTATGTGTTAGGAGGGGGTTATTTCTTTAAAAGTATGTATGTGTTTTGTCATTAATTTGGGGGGGGGCACATAATTGGTACTGCAGGCCTGCGGGTAACACCCGAGGGCCCCCGCCGGTCTATAGTATCAATGATGTGCATATATGTGTATGGTAGGGGTTATAGGGGTTGTTGTTATATATATATATATATATATATTTATATATATATATATATATATATTTATATTCATTTATTTATTTATTCATTTAGATTTATTTATTTAGTGTGGGGCTGCTGTGTGTGATTATTCTTCATTGTGGGTAGCGGGTGTGGGTGAAGGGGGTATTAGCCCCAACGGTGGTTGTTTAGGGCTTGCGGGGGGGGTAGCGGGAAAAGTTAACCCCTTCATGACCGTAGCGGTATTAACTGCTACGGTCGTGAAGGGGTTAAGTGCACCCGCAACCCCCCCGCAAGCCCTAAACTCACACCAAGGGCCAAATACCCCCTTCACCCACACCCGCTACCCACAATAAAGCTGGCACGGTGGGTTAACCCCTTCATTGCCTTAGCGGTTACCCGCTAAGGTAATGAAGTGGCCTGTACATGCATTTTTCCTGCCTCGGATGCATGCCGGGGGGCTCCGGTGCTGGTATTAATGGTATCACCTCTGGAGCCCCCCGGCATCAATCCCAGCCAGGAAAAGGGCCTGATTTTTTTTTAATGTCCCCTATCGCCGCTCAGCTCCAGCTTCTTGCCAACTTTTTTTGGCGGAGCTATTTGGAGAACATCTTTCCATTTTATTGGCGCGATCAGCAGCGAGATTCTGATCGGGGCTACCTGCATACGGCGGGTTTTAAAACTGGCGAGATATTGCTTCTCGCCACCCGCGCGGCGAGTTTTTAAAACCAAAAAAATAAACTGGTGTTTTTTCCTCATCTCGCCAGTTTCTCGCCATTTACTAAATTTCTGTAGGCATATTTGGCGAAAACCTGGCGAGATTGCGCTTCTCGCTGCTCTCTGCATAGGCCCCCAATCAGTGTATATATACCCTTGGGTAATAAGTATAAAAGAAATAAGTCAAAACCAATGTGGCTAAATAAACAGGTAAGGGAGGAAATGGACAATAAGAGGAAGGCGTTTACATTCTTTAAGTCAGAAGGGACGGAGGCATCGTATCAGAATTATAAGCCATGTAACAAAAATAGCAAAAGGGCAATCAAATTAGCAAAAATGGATAATGAAAAAAGGATTGCAATAGACAGTAAGATCAGCCCTAAAAAGTTCTTTAAGTACCTTCATAACAAATGAGAAAAGAAAATATAGGACCCTTTCAGTGTGTGATGGGTATGCAGATTATTGGAGATAAGGATAAAGCAGAGGTATTAAACACATTCTTTGCCTCTGTGTTTACCAGGGAAGAATCAATTTCAATAGTAGTGCCGCAGGAGGAAGCCACAACCTCCATATTAATGAACAATTGGTTAACTGAGGAAGAAGTTCATAAGCGGCTTGAAAAAATTAAAGTAGGTAAGGCACCTGGCCCCGATGGTATACATCCAAGAGTTCTCAAGGAGTTAAGTTCAGTAATAGCCAAACCATTATATTTTATATTCGAGGACTCCATTTCCACAGGCTCAGTACCACAAGATTGGCTTAAAGCAGATGTGGTGCCTATATTTAAAAAAGGAGCTAGATCACAACTGGGGAATTACAGACCTCTAAACACACAGACCTGTAAGCCTGACTTCATTAGTGGGGAAACTACTTGAAGGTTTAATACGGGATAATATTCAGGAATATCTAATGGAAAACAAAATTTTTAGTAATAGTCAGCATGGATTTATGAAGGATAGATCATGCCAAACTAACCTTATTTGTTTCTTTGAGGAGGTAAGTAGGAATTTAGACCAGGGTAATGCAGTTGTTGTGGTCTACTTAGATTTTGCAAAAGCTTATGATACGGTTGCACACAAGAGGTTGGTGTACAAAATAAAGCAAATTGGACTCAGTAATAATGTATGCACCTGGATTGAAAACTGGTTGAATGATAGACAAGAGGGTTGTCATAAATTGAACTTTTTCAGGTTGGGCTAAAGTCGTGAGTGGAGTACCTCAGGGATCGGTACTAGGATCCCTGCTTTTTAACTTGTTTATTAATGGCCCCAAGGTATTTCATTCTTGGATCTGTATATTTATATAATGGAAGGTCGTTTGGAAACTAAAACCTATATCAAACCAGTAGACTGCAATAACTTTCTAGAGGCAGATAGTGGACACTTAGAAAATTGGTTGGAAAATATTCCGTTGGGACAACTACAAAGACTCAAGCGAAACTGTATACAAGAAGTTGTTTTTCAAGATCAGGCAAAAAATATGATGGAAAAATTCATAGAAAGAAAATATAAACCATCTAAAGTAGACAGGGCATATGAAAAAGTCTTGGGAATGATAGATCGACTCTAATTATACATAAAGAAAAGTCAATATTCATAATGAAAATACAGATACAATATCAATACCATTTATCACCCAATTTAACAGCTCTTCAAAACAAATAAAGAGAATAGTTAATAAATATTGGGACATTTTACTTAAAGATCCCATACTCCAACAGATTATACCTAAAAGACCAACAATTATCTTTACAAAAGCTCCCAATCTAAAGCAAAGAATAGCTCCAAGCTGTTTAAAAAAAGAGATAATAAAAAAACAAGATATAACTCAAGTATTTTTTAAAAATGTTTGGGGTGTAAAGGGTGTTAGTTAAGCTGTAATACAACAAAAAACATTTAAATCTTTTCAGTCCACAACAACACATGAAATCTATGAAATTGACAACCTCATTGATTGTAATTCCGATCATGTTATTTATGTATTACAATGTCCCTGTCACAAACATTATGTGGGAAGAACAACCCGTAAACTAAAACTACGTATAGAAGTAGAGTGGAGCAAAGGTGCACTGCAACTGGAAAGATTCTTTGAAAAAATATCACGGGCAAACTCCAAAATAAAATAGAGGGTATTTAATAAATGGACTCACAAGTAGATGAACATGACAAACGCACCAACGCGTTTCATCCCGTAGGACTTTATCAAGGTGTATAATCAAACACATACCTTCTGCTAGATATAGCCCCAAATTCGCGCCAAAAGTCCGCAGCGCCGTGCATGCGCACCAGTGCCGCGTCGCACAGTCATGACAGGACACAATGCCCCACCAATCTGCCTCGGACATGGAGTGACGTCACAAGTGTGCGCACGCATCCAAGCTGGAACGCATGCCAGCACAGTCAATGCAGGGCTGAAGGCAGAAGATACATAAAAACAACAAGAACTTTATTAACAAAATAAAACTTCAAACAACAATTGATAATAAAAGATTAAGAGACTAACTGAAAAAGTATCAAATATAAATAAAAAATGGAAAAGAAAGAAAAAGAAAAGAAATAACCTTATGATAAATAAAGAACAATAATTGCACAGAAGGCATATTGACAATAACAGTCACAACTGGTCATAACATAATGAATACACATCTAATCATCATTCAGTTGAAGATAATACATCAATGTTTAATATATGAATAATAACACAAGTATAGTGTCTGTGATTGTTCTATTGCCACATTTCATCAATATAGGAATACCGAGTGCAAAAAAGAAAAATAAATGCATATAATAACAAAAATAGTATTTGAAAATATTAGAAAATATATATAATAGTAAATAAATTAAATTGAATAATTGAGTAATTCATATGCATATCACTGTATAATATCTATATACCGAAGATATGGGCAAAAATATTGATTGCAACAGACATAAGACATTAATATTTAAGATACTACAACAATATTAATTGAGATAAGATTATCAAAACATTCAATCAAATAATAATAAATGTAATAAATCATTACAAGAACAAGATGGCAACGAGTTATAGTGATTAATAATTTTTTAGATATTTACAGAAAATGGGAAAGGTCCCAATCAATATTCATACCGTGAGGCACCTGGTCTTTAATGTAAAGATCCAGAATGCCTCACGTTGATCCAACCTTTGGACTCTATTACCCCCCTAGGTAGTGAAGAGATCAATTCTATACCTTGAAATCTAAAATTATGTAAACCACCATGGGGACAATGGGTAAAGTGTTTGGGAATGGGATGATTAAGATCCCTCTTGGATATCAACCACAAGTGTTCCATAATGCAGACTTTCAAGTTCCTAATGGTTCTTCCCACGTATTGGCTACCACATCCGCAAGTGATGAGGTAGACAACATACGAGGATCTGCAATTAATAAATTATTTAATTTTATGAGTCCTTCCGGTTTGACTGGAAAGGAAGCTATCCGATTGAGACATATTAATTTTACAAGAACTACATGGGAAAGAACCATAAGGAAGTGTACTATTCTTTGAAGGGTGAAAACAGAAAAAACTTGCGCTCAATGTGGTCTGTGCTGAAAATAGTGACTTTTGAATAAATTAATAATACAACCTGATAGGTGAAGTTTTATTCAGTATTCCCTGACGAAGTACGAAAGTACGAAACGCGTAGGAGAGGGCGCGTTCCTTTATTCTTTACATATACTCCCATTGCGGCACTGTATTGAGACATTTGTTTCATTGCTGGACTTGTTTGGGACTCTGCATACCGCCCGAGTACATATTACTAAGGAGTGACGCACTAAAGACGCGACCGGCTGAGAGACGCTGCCGGATGACGTCACACGCCAACGTGGACTAACCAGGAAGAGACGCGGCGATCTACCCCTGCAAACAACTGCTGTGAGCTCCGTGAAGGCGCGGGAAGGTTCCCCAACGCTAAGCTGTACACTCTGCATCCAGATACCAGCATTCTGAGGAAGGACGTCCAATTCCTGGTGCCTGTATCCCGCTGTGCCTGCTGAGTGGTAACATGTCCCTAACATATCTTGCTATTAAGCCTTTTTTTTGATGTACGTGCAATACTCACCTTCACCTTTTATAAAATTATTTAAATATACTACACAATGGTTTTTTTGCGCTGTTCTTTTTCTGTTTTTATTCTTTGAAGGTAATGAAGAAAACAGACTTGGGGATAGAGAGCTAGCTATCGTCTTGGCTTTCTTATAAACAGCATTAGGGCCTGAGGCTATATGTGGCTTCAAGATGGGGTTCAGAGAGAGTATTGGCCAATGTTTCTTTAGAATGGTTTTTACCTGTTCGGCCTGAGCACTAAATGAAGTGATAAATAATGGTGAATTATTCATAGAAAGATCCCTTTTAGAGCGATGAAACAAATCCGCTCTATTGATAGTGGAAACCTCCTGTATGGATTTATGTAGATCTTCTGGGTTATACCCACATTATACAAAACGATCATAGAGATCTTTAACTTGAATCTCAAAGTCATCATCATTTGAACAGTTACGTAGAAGATGAATAAGTTGTCCTTTAGGTATTCCTTTAATAAGAGCACAAGGGTGACAGCTGTTGGCACGTAAAAAGGTGCTACAAGAATTGGTTTTTCGAAATATGTCCGATTGAATAACCAGATTAATAATTAGTGTATAAATGAAGATCTAGGTAGTGAATGTGATGATGATTGTACAAAAAAGGTAAAGTGAAGATTGTAATCATTAACATTTAAAGTGTGAATAAAGGATAAAAGTGTAGAAACATCACCCTCCCAAATCATAATAAGGTCATCTATAAAACGTTTATAGAAGAAAATGTGCTCCCTAAAAATGTTCCCATCTCCAAACACGTGGAACGACTCCCACCAACCCATGAAAAGGTTGGCGTAGGAAGGAGCAAAGCTCGTTCTCATTGCCGTTCCACGCGTTTGGAGATAGTGAACCCCATCAAAAAGAAAAAAATTGTGAGTGAGAAGAAAGCGAATAGAGTCCAATAAAAAAGTGGTTTGTGCTGGTGATATATCAGTGCGTGAAAGAAAATGGCGAACAGCTGTCAACCCATGCTCATGCAGGATCATGGTGTACAAGGATGTCACATCTAGTGTGACCCAAATCATATTGCGTTTCCACGAAATTTGGTTAATATGTTTTAGGAGGTATCCACTATCCAAAATGAAGGACGGTAAGGATCTCACTAAGGGTTGTACAAGCCGATCCACGTAACGTGAGACACCATCTCCCAAAGACCCAATACTAGATATAATAGGTCTCCCAGGAGGGGAGACAAGTGATTTGTGAATCTTTGGGAGATAGTGAAACACTGCCATGGTCGGAGTGGCATTAAACAAAAATTCTTTGTCGTTATCGTTCAGGACACAGAGCATAGTGCCCTCATCAAGAAGTGATTTTAATTCCGCCTGGAACTGTCTTGTGGGGTCCGTGCATAGTACAGCATAGGAATAAATATCACAGAGCTGTCTAAGGGCCTCCCTGTGATAGTCATCCCCATGCTGCACTACCACAGCTCCCCCTTTGTCAGCATTTTTGATTATGAGATTCTTATTCCTTTTTAAATCATCAAGCGCCTTAATTTCACCCCTAGTGAGATTATCCTTGTAGTGGGCACGATATGGAGAATCAAAAGTAAAACCTTTATCAAGTAGGATAAGATCCCTCTCCACTAAACTCTCGAATGTGAAGAGGAATTTACCTTTAACAAATTTAGGAAAAAACAATGATTTTCTCTTAAGACCTGACTCCTTTCTGCCCAGGAAGTTATCTGGATCATAATCTTCTACCACTGTACCCCCCAGTTCCTCCAGATCATGGATAGTACAATGCTCTCTGAAAGAGAAGTAAGGATTATCAGGGTCAGCATTCAAAGAATCTGAAATCAATAAAGGGATATTAGACTCTGTAGATTTGGAATTCTTGACATCATAGAACTTCTTTAGGGTACATTTACATACGAATTTATGAAGATCAATTACTGTATCAAAAACATTAAATTTACATTCTGGAGCGAACTTTAGTCCTTTGTTAAGGAGAGAAAGTTCATCTGAAGAAAGTTCGATGTTAGATATATTGATAACCCAATTTATTACATTTATTATTATTTGATTGAATGTTTTGATAATCTTATCTCAATTAATATTGTTGTAGTATCTTAAATATTAATGTCTTATGTCTGTTGCAAACAATATTTTTGCCCATATCTTCGGTATATAGATATTATACAGTGATATGCATATGAATTACTCAAGTATTCAATTTAATTTATTTACTATTATATATATTTTCTAATATTTTCAAATACTATTTTTGTTATTATTATATGCATTTATTTTTCTTTTTTGCACTCTGTATTCCTATATTGATGAAATGTGACAATAGAACAATCACAGACACTATACTTGTGTTATTATTCATATATTATACATTGATGTATTATCTTCAACTGAATGATGATTAGATGTGTATTCATTATGTTATGACCAGTTGTGACTGTGATTGTCAATATGCCTTCTGTGCAATTATTGTTCTTTATTTATCATAAGGTTATTTCTTTTCTTTTTCTTTCTTTTCCATTTTTTATTTATATTTGATACTTTTTCAGTTAGTCTTTTAATCTTTTATTAACAATTGTTGTTTGAAGTTTTTTTTTGTTAATAAAGTTCTTGTTGTTTTTATGTATCTTCCGCCTTCACCCCTGCATTGACTGTGCTGGCATGCGTTCCAGCTTGGATGCGTGCGCGCACTTGTGACGTCACTCCATGTTCGAGGCAGATTGGTGGGGCATGGTGTCCTGTCATGACTGTGCGACGCGGCACTGGTGCGCATGCGCGGCGCGGCGGACTTTTGGCGCGAATTTGGGGCTATATCTAGCAGAAGGTATGTGTTTGATTATACACCTTGATAAAGTCCTACGGGATGAAACGCGTTGGTGCGTTTGTCATGTTCATCTACTCTTGAGTCCATTTATTAAATACCCTCTATTTTATTTTGGAGTTTGCCCGTGATATTTTTTCAAAGAATCTTTCCAGTTGCAGTGCACCTTTGCTCCACTCTACTTCTATTGCTTCTACACTCCAGAATTGCACGCAGAATTGCACGCAGAATTGCACGCTATCGTATATTGGCGCTCTGGACTTCAGTATACCCCCCGGGGCAGGTTTACCTTTGACCCCTAATGGGGATGTTTATGCTTTAAGTGGGGTGTGCATTTTTGACCATCTCTGCGGTAGTCGTGCAGACTGACCGCTAGGTCTTTATTTTTGCCTCCGTCATTATATGATCATGATATATATGTGAGTTTATGGATTGGATACAGTGTTCTCATTTTTGGATTATTTTTTCAACTATCAAGATACTTGTGTGTACACACGAATATTGAGCGTCATTCTATTAACTTCTCTTCTAAAACTATGTATAGCAGAGCACATTGTTAATATTGAAAAGGGTCTCACTCAGAACTGCGTCTCCAAGCATTTCAAAGACCATCATGCTCAGAACCCACAAGGGTTGAAATTTATGGGGATTGAAAAATTGTCATATAGTTGGAGAGGGGGGAATAAGGTCAATCAAATCTCAAAACGAGAAACATATTGGATATATACTCTCAAGACCTTAACCCCCAATGGGCTAAACATCGATATAGATCTTGGTTCTTTCCTTAGAGAGTAGCTCTGCCTATTGTGACCCCTTTTCATTATGTCCCCATTTATTGTTATGCCAATAATTAACTGTGATATGTCCTTTTTTCATCATTTACATTGAATTGTCGTAGGATATACAGTATCCTTACACTATCAAGCGTGTGTACCATCTAATTTTTACATGTGAGGGTTAATAGACTGCATGAATATTCCTCTAGATTTAATATCCCCATATAGGGAGGTTTCCAATACCAAATGTGGTTATTATATTGTGCGATTCAGTTACTTTCTCTTTCCCATTTTCATAATAAGGGCTATTATATGCTCTTGTATTAATGTTTGAATTTATTCCCCTCTTTCTACTATATTGTAAGAATTAGTCAATGTTAATATGTTTCTATCTATTACAAAATGTAGTCAAACGTCTATTGTATGAATCAGTTCCTTTCTCATAATTGGAGTATGTTTGTGTATCTATCAGTTCTAAGAATTATGACATTTTCCCAGTCAACATATTTAGTTAATTTATATTCTGACTCTAAAGGTTTGGTACTATTATCTAAATACCGTATTTTTGATTGAATGTTGATTAACTATATTTGTAGACTAAGTAATAATTTTCAAGAAAATTATGGAAACGACATTCTGGATAATTATACTAGTTTACAATAATTAGTTATAAATTGTGAGTTCTCTAAATTAATGTTTCCAATATTGCCTTTGATCACTTATAAATATAATGTACTATTTTCTATCCAATTATTAAGATAATATCCTATGTATGAATCATAATTGTACTTTTTGAATCCTAGAAGAGTAGGTGTTAAATACTAAATGATTTCTCCTCATTAATATGTATATACATGAACAAAACCAAATTAGATTAAAAGATGAAGATCTTATCCAACATTTCATATCTAATCAACTATAGAATATATACTCCCACATGGATATAAAATAATGTTCAAACCAATTATGGAAGTTTACTATCTACATTATCTATAAGACATAAATAGATTAATTTTAACTTTAAAGATTGTGATAAGGTTTACATTTATATAGTGATATTAAGAAATTATTGTATGTTATTTAACAGTAACAATAGCGCTTTGATGTAAATTGAATGTTATTGAAACAATGCTAGACTCTAATATATTCTGCTACATTTCAATTAATATGGTTAATTTTGGTCAAATGATGGGATTCCTACATTTCATTATAATAATAAATATCCGTATTTAAATTGATTCAGCTGTATACTTTTCAGTACTCCATATTATCCAAACTATGTCCATTTGATGTTTTAATTGATGTTTTAATTAGTGTTAATATTATCATGTGTTGATGATTAAAATTGAAGAGGAGGTGCCTATATAAAGATAGGGAGAGTTAGTCCTTAATTGAACCCCTGACGAAGACATTGAATGTTGAAACGCATAGGGTTACTCAGTTGAAGAGAGGTACACCGTTGGCAAGTCTTGTTTCCCGATCCTAGCTCTGTTTTACATCCAACTAGACTGCTACAATTTGCAGTGGTGATCGGACAACACACAGTGCAGTTTCTAAGGGGAACGTCTCGCGAGACGTGAAGTGACTCCCCCTCGTGATGCGGAAGTGGTGAGTGTGGAAGAAGCAAGCCGCATACACGGAGACGCCAAACTCACGGAAGCCCAGTCGGCAAGAAAGAAGGAGACAGAGGTAGAGGGTTGAGTCGTGGTTTGGAGATTCAGAACTGTGATATGCAGTGATATAAGAGAAGGGGTGAGTGAATCGAGAGGACACCGAGAAGGAGAAGAGGTTGAGTTACTTCCCTCCCTTCCCACAAGTGTCCTTTACCCCCTCCTCCCCCCATATTCTCCCCTCCCTTTCTCGAAGCAGTGTTTGAACGCTGACCAGAAGTTCATTATATTCAATCTCTCACCACCCAGAAGAACATCACGGAGGGTAAGGAGACGCACTTCGATTGTATTTTCTGTGTGAGCTATACCTTATGCTATAGGAACTTTTCCCACGGATTCAACAGGTTGTTCAAAGTCTTTTTAAAGGCTTGGATACAAATTGGGACACTTATTCCAACTATATTATTCAGTGTAATCCTCTCTCAACTAACCATTGATGTTTTTATTTCTGTACTTGAGGAAGTTTTATAATAAATGTGATTTTTAAGAAGACTACTACCTATCTTAGTATACTGGTTATATTACCCTCAAAATTCCATTTATAGTGAAGCAATCAACAGTCTCAATGAATGCAGTTACAATTCTTTTTCCCATTTGGATATAGTGACAATTTGTTTCAGGATACCCATCAACTAAACTGCCTCATTATTTTTCAATAGTGTGGATTTATAATTTTTTCACATTCCTGTTCTCTTCCCAATTGCGCCTAGGTCATCTTCACCAATTTCTCCTTCTCGGCGGTGGTGGGGCCGTGGACCTCATTGGCAGCATCTGAGATAGGGATAGGTAGTCACTGGTAGCACCTCCTCCAGAATTGTATATTGTGTTATGTATCACTTTATATTGTGTTGATATTTAATTTTGATGCCCTATTGTTTTTCCATATATATATATATATATATATATATATATATATATATATATATATATATATATATATATATATATTACACACTGTACAAATGAATGGGTGAAGGGTTGGTATTGGTGCAGGGTGGGTTAACCCCTTAATTACTTTGGCGGTTATTAACCGCTAAGGTGATTAAGGTGTTAACTGGCATCCCAAAGTATTTTCAATGTATTCTTTTGCCAACGGAGCCAGTTTGATGACCGTACTGCATCTCATTGCCAGGGGGTAAGGAGAACTCTATTTATTTACTTGATTGACGCTCACGGGTACCAGGCTGCGGACTCACGGGGGACACCTGCGGGGAAGAGCTGGGTACCCATAGGGACCACCCAAGCCCCCAGACCCCATGTGGGAACCACCCGAGGACCCTCAGACACCTGTGGGGCTGACCCTGGGCCCCCCAGACACCCGCAGGCCTACCCGTGAAGACCCCATTTGGGGCCCACGGTGACCTGCGGAGACCACCTGGAGGACCACGGCGCCTGACGGGGACCATCTGTAGGCCTCCAGACCCTGTGTGCACCCCTTTGCTTGGCCACTGTGGGGCCTGCGGACACCCGCCGTACCACCGGGGACTTCCGTGGGCCTGGGGTATTAACCCTGTATGTAAAAGAATAAACCATGTATTTATGGGGGGGCACAGGGGGTGGGTTATGTATTTTTTATTAAATATAGTCCTGTTTATTGTGGGTAGCGAAGGTGGGGGAAGGCGGTATTGTCCCCTTGCCAGGGTGGGTAGGCCTCCCGGTGGGTAGTGGGTGAGGGTGGTTAGGCCTCACAGGGTGGGTAGTGGGGGTGTATAGGCCTCCCGAGTGGTGGGTGTGGGTGGGTTAACCCCTTAATGACTATAGCGGTTAATAACCGCTAAGGTGATTAAGGGGTTAGGGGACATTACATTGGCTTTTTTTATTCTTGTTTATGTTTTGCAGCATCGGAGGAGGGCATGGACGGTGATGAAGATGAGGATGGCCTTCATCGTGGCAGCCAGACAAGGGTGAGTGCAATATGTATTTAATGTGCTTTATGTATTTTAAATGGGCAAATGCACTATTATCCATATATGGATAATAGTAATTTTGCCCATTACTATACTGTATGTGTTAGGGGCGGGGGGGTATTTATTTGTAAGTATTTATGTGTTTGTAAATTATTTTTGGTGGGCACAGAATTGGTACTGCAGGCCCGCAGGGATACCTGCGGGAAACACCCGAGGGCCACTGCCGGCCTATAGTATCATTGCTGTGCATCTCAAAAATGTTATATATATATATATATATATATATATATATATAAATATATATATAAATATATATATATATATATATATATATATATATGCAAATATAACTGTATGCTCATCTGCATGTCTTAGGCAGGTCTGCAACCCCGCCTTTCCCCATTATCACCCAGCATACAGCACTTCCACTGCAGCAAGGGATTCTGGGAAATGACATGCAAATGAGCACACAGTGTCACTTTTTGCCTCAATAACCATTTTTAACATGGTTCCCTATAGGCTTAAGCTTGCTGCATGGTCACAGCTTTGAGCACAGCCAGGGTTAAGGTGCATACCCAGAAATTCACCCACAGACAGCTGTTTCGACCTTGATGGGTCTCATCAGTGTGGGATTGAAAATGGTTATTGAGGCAAAAAGTGACACTGTGTGCTCATTTGCATGTCATTTCCCAGAATCCCTTGCTGCAGTGGAAGTGCTGTATGCTGGGTGATAATGGGGAAAGGCGGGGTTGCAGACCTGCCTAAGACATGCAGATGAGCATACAGCTATATTTGCATATTTGCTTTCCTGTGGAGGGTTTTTGTCACTTTTTTTACTCACCATAACTTAACTCAGTATTATGGTTTTTATATATATATATATATATATATATATATATATATATATATATATATATATATATATATATATATATATATATATATATATATTTATTTATAAATTGTGGGGCTGTTGTGTGTGTATTTTTTTTATTGTGGGTAACGGGGGTGGGTGAAGTGGGTATTAGCCCAAACGGTGGGTGTTTAGGGCTTGCGGGTGGGTAGCAGGAGGGGTTAACCCCTTCATGACCGTAGCAGTATTAAATTGAAGGGGTTAAGTCCACCCGCAACCCCCCCACAAGCCCTAAACAGCCACCAAGGGCCAAATACCCCCTTCACCCACCCCCGCTACCCACAATAAACCTGGCATGGGTGGTTAACCCCTTCATTGCCTTAGCGGTTAGCCACTAAGGTAATGAAGTGGCCTGTAAATGCATTTTTCCTGCATCTGATGCATGCCGGGGGTCTCCGGTGCTGGTATTAATGGGTATCAGCTCCGGAGACCCCCGGCATCAATCCCTGGCAGGAAAAAGGCCTGGTTTTTTAAGTGTCGCCCTTGCCGATTCTTCTCCCCCACCAACTTGCCAACTTTAGTTGGCGGGACGGATTGGCATGAAAATCTAAATTCTAGAGAGGCGATCAGCAGCGAAAAGCTGATAAAGGCTACTAGAATTGAGCGGGTTTCAAAAAGTGCTGATGAGTGCCGAAAAGTGGCTTATCGGCACTCGGCTGCCGAAAAGTTTTTTTCGGCAAGAAAAAATGCCGATTTTTGGAGCTTATCGGCGCTTATTGAATCGGAGAGGCATTATTGGCGAGAAAATGGCGAAAAACGGCTTTTCGGCGCTTACTGAATGAGGCCCTATGTCTGCACTTTCTGCTATGAATCAGACAGAAAGCTGCCTACTATCCTGGGACTGTGTCATATTGGAAGAAGTCCTCCTCTAGCGACTGAAGAATGCTGAACTCAAGCACCTTCTTGAGGAGAAATTACTGACCTGAGAAAGGACTCCAATCCCAGCGGAACTAATGGTTCTCTTCCTCCATCCACTCTCATTTGTGCTGCAGAGATATCTCGTGTAATAGTGGAAGGATGGGCTTGACAGTGGTAAGCCCAAGCTTCCCACAAACAGGGGAGGTATGTAACCGGGACTTATCCCTGTTGAAGAAACTATCTCTAAAATCAAGCAGGGATCTGGTTAAGTGCAGCAGTGCACCAGACACCACCTGGCCAATTATGTCTGTAAGAAAAGCCTACTGTTGGAAACGGGAGAGAGATTTCTTAGCTCACATTTGGGCTGACAGAAGGAGAGCAGAGAAGCCTGCACACAGACACTGTCTTGAGCACAAAGGCTGTACTGAGATCCAGACACCCAGAGACCTATATTTCCCGGACACAGAGGACCCAGGAACATGCTAGAGACTGATATGGAGGGCCACCTGCTTAAGGTACTTCCTGAGACTTTGGGGTGATAGGCTGGTAATAGGAATATCCCTTCTGTCTTGCAGATAGGTTCTGGGGAAGTAAGTTAGCCCTTACAAAGGGATAGGGGTTTGTTATTTTGTTGTTTTTGTATGTTTTGCCTGGATAAAGGAACAGCTCAATAAAGCCAAGATATAATTTCACCCAAATCGGTCTCCATTATATGTATTTCTGCACACATCTCTTACAATATCCTTTTCACTGTTTATTTTAGCAAAAAAAGAAATATTTTCATTTGAGTTGTCTAAGTACTTTATACATAAAGTGCTCTCAATAAAAGACATCACGGTAGACTGTAGGGACATAGGAGAGACCTTTACTAAGTACTGTCATTTCTGTAGTGCTGAGGGTATGATTTGATAAGTTATGCATAGTTATTTTACTGTCTTGTTCTTAATTCCCTCTGGGGCAGTTTTGGATTTGTGTTTTTTGCCCACCCCACCTTGTTTTTCCTCTGCGCTTCTGTTTTGGTATAATGTACCCCACATGTCCACTGTTATATTGTCTAAAAAACCCGCCCTGTGTGTCCAAGAGGAGGTATTGTCAGAGAAATATGAGTCACTTGATGCTGATGTACTGGGATTATCGTAATCAGTGTACGGTCTATTCCTGTGTCTGTGTGTGATATTGTGTCTGCTTTATCTGAACGCATGCTATCCAGTGCCCTATAGCCTGTTGTATATTCTATGGTCATTGTATGCTTGCTTAACCATGGCACTGATAACACTAAAAGCAATAGATTATTTACGTGCTTTGGTTATTACTTTATTATGTTCTACAATTGTCTTTTTTATATAGTTTTCCATGATATGCCTTGTATTATACACCTGTCTTAGCCATACAGCTGTTTTCACCACACATCTGGTATGTGCCTCGGTAATACAACCTATATTTTTAAACTATGATCCCATTGTGAGCCTGTCAATTGCTTGTACCCTGGACCACTTACTAACTAATCTTCAAATGTTGCTTCCTCACCACTTATGACTGATGAGCTACAGTAATACACTATGGTTCTATTTTCAAAAATATGAGCAAGTTGGTAGACGACCTACTATGTGTTTCCCACGTCAGTGTGAACTCTGCTCATTATGCACGAGTTGGGTTGTATACTATACATACAAAAAAATGGGACAATGCAAATCTCCCCAGCTCTTAGTTTGCAATCAGTATAAAGCTAATGGTGATGTTACTGTTTGAAATATAGTGTTATGTTTTTTCTGGATACTAACTGGTCTAAGGCCCACATTTTATGTATGTACTGTATGTATGTCTTTATTTATATAGCACCAAAAGTGTACTCAGCGCTTCACAAAGAATACAGCACAGGGAATTATAATAATTCAATAAGCACAGCAAAATCAGAGAATAGGAAAGGAAATCCCTGATCTGAAGAGCTTACAATCTAAGTGGTATGAGACAACAGGTGAGGGAATAAGTGCTGTAGTTGGCAGTGCTTGGTCACAATGGTTGATAGGAGTGACTGAGTGTGCAGGCCCGCCAACAGGGGGGGTCTGCCGGGGTTGCGTCCCGGGCCCCATGAGTCAGGGGGGGTCTGTCGGGGTTGGCGTCCCGGGACCCGTGAGTCAGGGGGGCCCGGCCGCCTGGGACCCCTGTGCGGCCGTGATCGTTTTATTTTAAAGAAAAAAAAATGTACAGGGAAATCTGGTTGTCCGGCCTGCTGCATGTGGGCCCGCTCACCCCTCTCCCAACGTGGGATGGAGGGAAGCGTCGTGGCGAACCCGCGCCCGCCAACACAGATTCCCCCGCGCGCCTGCCAACACAGCTTCTCCCGCGTGCCTGCCAACACAGCGTCCCCCGCGCGACCGCCAACACAGCTTCCCCCGCGCGCCCGCCAACACAGCTTCCCCCACGCGCCCGCCAACACAGCTTCCCCCGCGCACCCACCAATACAGCTCCCCCTGCATGCCCGCCAACATAGCTCCCCCACGCGCCCGCCAACATAGCTCCCCCACGAGCCCGCCAACATAGCTCCCCCCATGCGCCCACCAACACAGCTCTCCCTACGTGCCCGCCAACACAGCTTCCCGCGTGCCCCTGCCAACACAGCTTCCCCCTCGCCCCCATCAGCACAGCTTCCCCCGTGCACCCGCCAACACTGCTTCACCCATGTGCCCGCCTCCAGCCATGGAATGAACCCGCCAGTCTCGCGCTCCCCCATCTGCCTACCTCCCAGCCGCCTACCTCCCACTCCATCCCCAGCCGGCCACCTCCTGTGACCCGTCTCCGCAGCTGCCCACCTCCCGTGCCCCCACAGCCACCTACCTCCTGCGCCCCCTCAGCCTACCTCCCGCCCTGGGCAGCAGCCGCGGGGATATCAGGGGCAGGGGGGGGGAAGTGTCTGGTGGTCAGTCACCCACCCAGGCAGTCAATAAGCCACCCAGGCAGTCAGTCACGCACCCACCCACGACGAATGAGCCTGAGGAAGCCAAGTTTTTGTGATACGCATTTCTCTAACTTATGGGGCTATTTTGAGCCTCAGCGGCCACCATAGAAGTTCGCTGCTGTCTGTGCATTGATGGAGCACTTCAGTAAACCACCGGTCGCGGTGGCTGAGAGGGACTTCACTGTGTGGGGAGAGCGGACTCCGCAGTGACTGCTGGGGCTTACTTATATGTAAGTTTATATGTTGCTGCAATAAATATATGTTATCCAATGTACAGGCTGTGTATCATAAAACAAGGAATTAACTCAGCATTAGTCTGAGGAGTTTCTAGTGTGTTTCCCTTGCGCTCACCTTGTATTTTGTTTCTCTCAATGTTCTACATAACTCAGCAGCTACAATGTATCCTTATATTACTAAGGTAAGAATATCTATTGTTACGCCGTGCCTATAGTGCCGTCGAGGGGGACGTCACCAGTTATATTTCGCCGGGCGGCTGTGGCGTGTGTTTCCTGCGATTTGATTGGTTCAAGGGCCGTCACGTGACGCGACAGTCCTTGAAAAATCAAATTTTGCCGGCTACCAGTTTTCGCGACGGCAACGTCGCTCCGTCGCTTTGTCGCCGTCACGCGCACAATAAGCGCACGCGGTGGCGGCAATGCATTTGTTTTCGGGCGACGTTGCGTCGCCGTCACTATAACCACGACCTTACAGTTTACAGCTCAAAGTGCTGGAAACATTTGCAACAAATTATCCCAGACAAGAAAGTGTAACAAAGATCTTGCTCTGCTTGGGAAGTGGGCTAAAACCTGCCCGAGAAATAAAAGGTTGCTTTAAAACTCATTTAAAATTACATTATGAGTTGAATAAAAAAAAAAAAGACAGTTACTATTATCTAATTATAGAATTCATTCATTTATTTTAAAAAAAACCATGTAAGATTTCACATATTTTGCTGCTTGATGGTCCCCCTAGAGACCAAAACTTTGGGTTCAGGTGTAATGCATTTCCTAATAAAGTAATATCGTAATTCTTATGTTTTTCTTGTGCTGGTAACAATAATATTTTTCTGGACGTTAGCCTTGTTAATATACTTATTTATCGTTTACAGGCTGGCCTTCAGGGACCTCCATTTTCAGTGAGTGTGGCCATCTTGTTCGTGTATGTGTTTATATACCATCCCTGTCCTCTAGGTGCTGTAAAGGACCTTTCCAGATCTCAGAGAGGTAATCCCCTAGAGTAGCCAGCAGCACCTGCTGCCTAAGGGCTGGGACCCACTGCGCCCGGCCGCGCGAGCGTTCCCCACCAGCAGGGGAATCCTTGTGAGCCGGTCCCAGTCCCCCCTCGCTGCACGGCTCACTACGCACTGTGACGCGTCAGCCACCAGGGGATGCAAGAAAATTGTGATCCCGAGCGGTGACGCGTCACGTGGTGCGCTGATGAGCCAATCAGCGGTGGTGGGCGGGAGCTGTCACACAGCTTCCTACACAAGGTAGGGGGTGGTGTGTGTGTCTCTCTGTCTGTCTGTGTCTCAGTGTCAGCGTGTGTGAGGGCATTTGTGGGGGAAGGGGAGGGAGCTGCTTACCTTCCAGCAGCCCGCAGCAGCTCCCTCCTGTCCTGCAGACCGAGCCCGTGGAGGGAGGGGGGGGGGAGTAGCGGGTCCCTCCGCTCAAACCACGCCCCCCCCTCCCACTCCCGCCCCCGCTCCCTACAGACTGCATATCGCTGCAGTGTGGGCGCGCTGACTGAGGGAGCGGGGCCTTAGCCTAATTGAGAAGGCTGAACACCTGATTACTCATGGAGTTTTGAATGTGGAAGTGTTTTAAAAGACTGAAAGCTGCCATGCACAGAGAGAGACGTGCATGCTCCATAAGGACCAAAGACAAGCAAAACCATTATTTTTGTATGCAGAGACTGTGTTACATTGGTGTATATGCCAGGGCATGTTTTAGCTGGGAACCTGTATAGTTGGCCAGCAGTCTTTAGAGAGGACTGAAGAAAAGTCAGTTAGTTTCCCTAACGGGAATAGGATTTTATTTTATTATTTGGTTTTCTTAAAGGGACGGTGGGCCTGTTGTATGATTTAATCCCTGTAAATAAACCCCTGCATAGAAAATACAGTGTTTCCGGCCTTAAATTGGGACAAAAGAGACTGCAACGTGGCTTAATTTTTGTTAAATCATGATACAGTGTAATATGTCATGTGTTGTTGTTCATCTGAGGTTGTATTTACCTAATTTTAAGACCTGCTAAGGAACAGATGATTGTTATTATGTCCTGATATGTAAAACCATAGAATTCAAAGAGGATGTACTTTATTTTTCACACAACTGTGTGTGTGTGTGTGTGTGTGTGTGTGTGTATATATACCCAGCGTTGCCCGGGATGTAATGTTCCCGCTCCCCTCTCTATCTCTCCCTTCCCCCCCCTCTCTCCCCACCTCTCCTATCTTCCCTCCCCCCCCTCTCTCCCCTCCCGTCTCATGCCGGGAGTTGTTACAGCTGATCCGAAGAGCTCCGTGATGGTATGAGCAGTTGGAAGTCTTGACAGCCGAGGACGAGTATCCGTCAATGGAGAGACCAGAGGGGAAAGCGCACAGCGCGCACATTCTACATCCGGTGCACAGAGTGTCTGTTACAACCACCGGCCTCCCTCTATACAGGAATGGGACATTGGATCTGCACCGGAGGCTCTGCTGGGACCCTGCTGCTACTGTGGGTGATTGAGTAATTATCTCATACATGCTATTAATCCTGCTTTGTTTGTGAGTGC